>NW_024061436.1:0-129763 GCF_016432855.1 Salvelinus namaycush
CGGTGAACTGATGTTGAACAGGGCAGTCAGCTGCTGCTGCTCCAATACTGTATGATGTGAGACGGTGAACTGACGTTGAACTGGGAAGTCAGCTGCTGCTGCTCCAATACAGTATGAGGTGAGACGGTAAACTGACGTTGAACTGGGCAGTCAGCTGCTGCTGCTCCAATACAGTATGAGGTGAGACGGTGAACTGATGTTGAACCGGGCAGTCAGCTGCTGCTGCTCTAATACAGTATGAGGTGAGACGGTGAACTGACGTTGAACCGGGTAGTCAGCTGCTGTATATTGTACATCATATTAAATATATTACTCTATTGTTATCATATAGAAACATCATGGAATATTGTACATCATATTAAATATTTACTCTATTGTTATCATATAGAAACATCAGTCATAAAGCCTTATTTACTTTAAACACACAACACTATGTGTGGAGACCAAAAGGCACAGCACACCAACATCAAAGCCTCGTCCCAACTGTAAAGTCTGGTGGAGGGAGAGTCATGGTTTGGGGCTGCTTTGCTGCCTCAGGGTCTGGACAGCTTGCTGTCATCGACGGAACAATGAATTCCCAAGTATATCAAGACATTTTTCAGGAGAATGTACGGCTGTCTGTCCGCCAGTTGAAGAGAATGTACGGCTGTCTGTCCGCCAGTTGAAGAGAATGTACGGCTTTCTGTCCGCCAATTGAAGCTCAACAGAAGTTAGGTGATGCAACAGGACAACGACTCAAAACACAGAAGTAAATCAACAACAGAATGGATCTAGTTTATCATTGTTGGTGTGGTTACAGACCCACACAAACATACACATAAACTTCTCAACCTTAAAGAGATCCTTCAACACATTAGAAGTCGTATAAAGTTAAAGAGGTTAACATAGATTTTTCCCTCACAACACAGAGATAAATCAAACCCAGCCTGAACTGTGATGTAGTAGGGAGTTGTAGTTTCTCTAGAGATAAATCAGACCCAGACTGAACTGTGTGATGTAGTAGGGAGTTGTAGTTTCTCTAGAGATAAATCAGATCCAGCCTGAACTGTGTAATGTAGTAGGGAGTTGTAGTTTCTCTAGAGATAAATCAGACCCAGCCTGAACTGTGTGATGTAGTAGGGAGTTGTAGTTTCTCTAGAGATAAATCAGATCCAGCCTGAACTGTGTGATGTAGTAGAGAGTTGTAGTTTCTCTAGAGATAAATCAGATCCAGTCTGAACTGTGTGATGTAGTAGGGAGTTGTAGTTTCTCTAGAGATAAATCAGATCCAGCCTGAACTGTGTGATGTAGTAGGGAGTTGTAGTTTCTCTAGAGATGAATCAGATCCGGCCTGGACTGTGTGATGTAGTAGGGAGTTGTAGTTTCTCTAGAGATAAATCAGACCCAGCCTGAACTGTGTGATGTAGTAGGGAGTTGTAGTTTCTCTAGAGATAAATCAGATCCAGCCTGAACTGTGTGATGTAGTAGGGAGTTGTAGTTTCTCTAGAGATAAATCAGATCCAGACTGAACTGTGTGATGTAGTAGGGAGTTGTAGTTTCTCTAGAGATAAATCAGACCCAGACTGAACTGTGTGATGTAGTAGGGAGTTGTAGTTTCTCTAGAGATAAATCAGACCCAGACTGAACTGTGTGATGTAGTAGGGAGTTGTAGTTTCCAACCAGCCAATATTCTACATAGTTTAGCTCATAAAACTTAATTAACTACAATGACCATAATCTATTGCGTGCCTACTTGTCTTGTCTAGCATTTCACTACAATAACATCTGCCTGTGACCTATAACATTTGATTTATGAAGGTAATGTGTGTAAAATGTACTTTTCCCCACATCTCTTTATATTGCTTATTCATATTCGGTGGCCTGACTGCGTCATAGGCCCATCCTGGTAGATCTGAACCTAATGCAGCTTGGAGTGATCAGATGGCAGAAGTTACATTTAGGTGCCAGGTGTAACTGAGGCCATAGATGCATCATATCCATTACTTTGAGTGTTTTATATGATATGACTAAATGTGTTTCTTTCTGTGTTGCAGGTGCAGTCATGAAATGGAACGGCAAGGCCACAGAACATGACATAAGCAGAGCTGTGGGAGACCACCTCAAGCCCCTGGTAGAGCCGGGGGTGATGTTTACCACTCCACCAGCAGAGCTGTGGGAGGCCACCTCAAGACCCCGGTAGAGCCGGGGGTGGTGTTTACCACTCCACCAGCAGAGCTGTGGGAGACCACCTCAAGCCCCTGGTAGAGC
Source organism: Salvelinus namaycush (assembly GCF_016432855.1). Lineage (NCBI taxonomy): Eukaryota > Metazoa > Chordata > Actinopteri > Salmoniformes > Salmonidae > Salvelinus > Salvelinus namaycush. The sequence continues at coordinate 2,248 of NW_024061436.1, forward strand.
CGGGGGTGGTGTTTACCACTCCACCAGCAGAGCTGTGGGAGACCACCTCAAGCCCCTGGTAGAGCCGGGGGTGGTGTTTACCACTCCACCAGCAGAGCTGTGGGAGACCACCTTAAGCCCCTGGTAGAGCCGGGGTGGTGTTTACCACTCCACCACGCCTTCAGCAGGCTGGAAAAGTGGGATTGATACTGATTTTCATACTAAGATGGACCAAGAGTCTGTTGATTGGTCAGTCATTGGGTTCATTTGTTGAAATCAAATCAAGCTTTATTTATACAGCACATTTCAGACATGGATGCAAGACAATGGCTTCACAGGAGAAAACAATGAAAATAAACAGAAATACTTAGTACACAAAAATAACAGGAGAAAAAAAACAGAAGATTAACAACTGAAAGACTAATAAACACCCTAAGGAAATTCCATTGATTAAAATATTAATTGGATGCAATATCCAACCTAAAATATTAGCTTGTTTTTTAGGAGGGGTACTGAAAGTTGACTAGTAACAACAACTGGGACCTAAGACAAACACCATGAGCAACTAAAGGTGTTGACTCTCCACATCTATCAAGACAACTGGAGCACTGGGCCAGACACTCTTAAATAGAACCTGGACCAGCTCAGGTGAAACACCTTCCCACTAACGAGATGGACAAGCCAGCACAGGTGTAACACATACTGACTAACGAGGTGACACCAATCGGTGCGCCCTACGTGCTAACGAGCTATACGTGCTAAAGTCCAACCTCAAAATATAAATGGAAAAACCAAAGCCTGTAACACCTTCCCCCTTAAGACAACAAATATATCCTATATTTTTGATGGACAAGTTTGCTCACCACCAACAGAAAACAACTTCCATTTCACATTATAATCAACTACAATGCTTCACCAATATAAACATGGTGTCTACTGGCTGTCAACAATTAAAAACAAGAAAAAAAACAATTTCTAAATAATAATATACAATCATAACTTTTCTCCTTTTTCTTTCAATAGAATCCTAAAACCCACAAAGATTTTTCTTTCTCACTAGCTTTTAGAACTCTCGTCTTCCTAAAACTCACTCGCTTCTAGAACTCTCGTCCCCTTGGAACGAGCCCAAACAAAACTCATCTCCAATACGGAAAAACGTGCAGTAAAAATAAACTGTGATCCATGGCAATGCACTGGCTAAACGCAAAACACAAAACATTTTGACTGCCCCCCTTGAGACAATCAGCAACCAGGTTGCCCTTACCACGGACGTGTCTGATTTCAAGAAGAAACTCCTGCAATATCCAGTAACTTTCCACCTCACTGCGGAGCTTCTCTCTCTTTTCAGGGTTCACTAGATAGGCATGTTGTTGGATCGGGGCCCAGTCCCCAATGTCATGCTCTAGTACATTTGGTTTGGCACATGTGAGAATTAACCTTGATATTCTAAAAGCACAATGTCAATATAATTGTCAGTTGGTTGCATAAATAATTACCATTACCAAATGCTACATGAAATGTAAATATGAAATATTTTGTTGCATAGTTGCTAGGCAGGATAGCCCCAATGTCAAAACACATTTTTAACATGTTCAAATCAATAACCAATATGCAGAAACAGTTTGGGATCAACTGAAAACCTAACATGTGGTATATACCCAAACATCTGCCACAATAATAATATTTTTTAAAACAAGCACCTTATAAACTGCACAGGCACCAGAAACACTGTTGTTTTGACAAGTAGCAATAAATCACTGATATCAATTAGGGGGGACATCAAGTTGTAGGTGCTGTTGAAACTAACACAACAAAAAAAACCACATGGAAATGGGAGATATCTTTCACCTCACTGGTTAGAGGACAACCTGCAGAAAACAGTCAGCTACATTTTGGAGTGATGCATTTAAATTTAGGGGTCGCAAAACAAAGGAACACAAAACTTATTTGTCATCACTCATCGCTATCATGTTGAAATCAACTGTGTGACAGGAGGGAGATGAGGTTGCACGTCCTGTTAAAACTTAACAGCTCAAAAACCACACAGAATCTGGGAGTAATGTGTACATCCCTGATTAGAGGACAATTTGTGGTAAACAACTAGCTACATTTTGAAGTGTTGCATTTTGATTCAAGTGGGTCATCAACATGGTAAGTGTAACACAGCTCTTTTTGTGTTAGTCACTTTTTGTTAAATCACATAAATAGTACTCTTCCAATTCAGAGCCTATGGATTTCCCCCTGAGGCTAATATCCATATCATGTTGAAATCAATAGAACAGGGGACAAACGTTTAGGGTTCTACATTGTGACATCATTAAAATACTCCTATTACAATGTTAAAACATTCTACATTGTGACATCATTAAAATACTCCTCCTACAATGTTTAAAAACATTCTACATTGTGACATTAATTCATTGATATCATGAAACAACTCCATGTATTTTCTGATGTTTTATCAGAGATCTTTTATCAGTGTAGCTCTTCCCACATTTATCACAGCTATGAGGTTTCTCTCCCGTGTGTATTCTGTGGTGTACAGTCAGAGAGCTAGATGTAGTAAAACTCTTCCCACATTGACCACAGGTATAAGGTTTATCTCCTGTGTGTATTCTCTGGTGTGATGTCAGCTGGTCAGATCGACCAAAACTCTTCCCACATTGATCACAGCTATACGATTTCTCTCCTGTGTGTATTCTCTGGTGTAGAGTCAGAGTGCTAGATGCAGTAAAACTCTTCCCACATTGACCACAGCTATACGGTTTCTCTCCTGTGTGTGTTCTCTGGTGTCGAGTCAGAGAGCCAGATGTAGTAAACTCTTCCCACATTGACCACAGCTATAGGATTTTCTCCTGTGTGTATTCTCTGGTGCACTGTCAGATCGCTAGAGTGAACAAAACGCTTCCCACATTGATCACAGATATAAGGTTTGTCTCCTGTGTGTGTTCTCTGGTGTACAGTCAGATGGCTAGATTCAGTAAAACTCTTACCACATTGAGCACAGCTATAAGGTTTCTCTCCTGTGTGTATTCTCTGATGAATGCCTGATGAGGTGATTCTCTTCCCACAGTCAGAGCAGCAGCGAGGTTTCTTCCCTGTGGATCTATGCTGGTGTTTCTTGAGGTGGTCTGACCTGGAGAGACTCTTCTCTGCCTCGTCAGCATCATGAGGTTGTTGATGCTCCGCAGAGGAACCACAATAGTCACGTCTCTCTCCTGTGTGAACGACAAAGTGTGACCGATGGTTAAAGGCCAACAACAGCAGAAATTCACTGTAAAAGGTGATGCCAACAGAGTAGCCATGATGTTGTACAACAATCTGGTGCTTGTGCAGTTTATAAGGTGCTTGTTTAAGTAATATGATTATTGTGGCAGATGTTTGTGTATATAGTACATTTTACTTTTAGGTTTTCAATTTATCACAAACTGTTTCTGCATTTGGACTATTGATTTGGACACGTTTAAACTGTGACATTGGGGATATCCCACCTAGCAAACTGTCGACATTGGGATATCCCACCTAGCAAAATGTCGTTGAAAATAAGACTATGACCGTCGTACAATATAAGTTTGGTTTTAGTTGAAAGTTGAAAAGAAAACTATTTAATTTCAACGTACTTGCAGCTTATACACATGGACGCAGTATAATAAATCGGTCTATAATCAATTTTATTAACAATCCTAATAAGTTGAGTCATAAATATAAAATATATTTGTTGTCGTAAGGTGAAGGTGTTACAGACTTTGGTTTTTCCATTTATGTTTTGAGGTTGGACTTCAGCATGTATAGCTCGTTAGCACGTAGGACTCACTGATTGGTGTCACCTCGTTAGTCAGTATGTGTTACACCTGTGCTGGCTTGTCCATCTCGTTAATGGGAAGGTGTTTCACCTGAGCTGGTCCAGGTTCTATTTAAGAGTGTCTGGCCCAGTGCTCCAGTTGTCTTGATAGATGTAGAGAGTCAATACCTTTAGTTGCTCCACTTTTTGGTTTGCTTCCTGTCTTTACGTTTGGTGTTAGTTTTTCTTTTGTTTCCTCTTCTTGGGCAGATTTAGTGGGTCTCATGGTGGGTGTCTTTTAGGTCCCCAGTTGTTGTTACTAGTCAACTTTCAGTGGACACCCCCATAGTGTCTTTGAGAACCCCTCCTAAAAAACAAAACTTATATTTTGGGTTGGATATTTCATCCAATTAGTGTTTTAATCAATGGCATTTCCTTAGAATGCTCATTGGTCTTTCAGTTGTTAATCTTGTTTTTTTATCCTGTTATTTTTGTGTACTAAATATTTCTGTTTTCATTGTTTTCTCCTGTGACGCCATTGTCTGAAATGTGCTGTATAAATAAATATTGATTTGATTTCAACAAATGAATCCAATGACTGACCAATCAACAGACTCTTAGTCCTTCTTAGTATGAAAATCAGTATCAATCCCACTATTCAAGCCTGCTGAAGGTGTGGTGTGGTAAACACCACCCCCGGCTCTACCAGGGGCTTGAGGTGGTCTCCCACAGCTCTGCTTATGTCATGTTCTGTGGCCTTGCCGTTCCATTTCTTGACTGCCCCTGCAACACAGAAATAAAACCATTTAGTCATATTATATAATACACTCAAAGTAATGGATGTGGAGCATCTATGGCCTCAGTTACACCTGGCACCTAAATGTGACTTCTGTCATCCGATCACTCCAAGCTGCATTCGGTTCAGATCTACCAGGATGGGCCTTTGACATAGTCTGGATGCAGTCAGGCCACTGAATATGCATAAGCAATATAAAGAGATGGGGTGAAGGAGTGGGGGAAAAGTACATTTGACACAAATTACCTTAATAATAACAAAGAACAAATGTGTGTGCCTGAGGGGAAATTAACTTTCATACAGCCAAAAGGGGTGAGAAATTACACCAATACAATTTGCACTAACGTAAATAAACATAGATGATGGAACATATTCCCTTTTTCTGACGTGATGAACCACTAAGGGGACATAAACATTTACCATCTAAACCATGTGTGACCTCTCACCTCTCTGGCTGTAGAAGTGTTTGCATCCTACCATTTAACTTTTTGTCTTTAAATTAAATCTACATTCATTCTGCGTCCATTCAGCAGATGGACTAGATGCCGCTTAGGCCGCCCGTTGTGACTCCGTCAAGAATTCAGCAGAGCAAGTTTGTATGAAGGTCTGGTTATTAAATGGGTACATAGTTCAATATAATATCCTCTAAAACGCTCTGGTGACAATCTTTGCTGCCCTGTTTCCAGTTGTCCACATGGCTGGGAGAACCTATTCAAGTAAGGAAATAGATTTGGAAAATGTAAAGAAACAACGATGTATTATTAGCTAACTAGCTACAGTGCAGGCTAACTCAAATGAGCTGCTAAATGAGCTAGTTAGCTACAGTGCAGGCTAACTCAAATGAGCTGCTAAATGAGCTAGCTATTTGGCTAGCTAGCTATCTAGACAACTTCACATTCTGTATAGATAGCTAGCTAAGTGAATGAAATATCACCAGCTACCTAACTTCATATTAGCTATCTTGATGTATTTATCACTGTAAAAAACAAACTCCAAATGCATTTGTAGGTAGCTAGCTACCAGCCATGGAGGAGGGTGAAAGGATAGCAGCCCCAACTGTCAGTGAGAGAGGAGGCTATTCTGGATAGGGCAGGTACTTTTGTGTAGTTCCTGTCTGTAGAAGTGAGGACGGAGATAATAGTAACATAATATTCAGTGTGGTGTAATTTGACTATAATGAAGTGTGTTTCTTGTGAGGTTTTCTGTCCTCAAATAAAGAGCGCTATGAAAGCCAGTCTACATATAAAGAGGTCCCAATGAAGAGCAGTGGTTCTCAGTCCTGGGGACTCAAAGAGGCACATTGTTGTTTTTGCCTCAGCACTGCACAGCTGATTCAAATGATCAACTCATCATCAAGCTTCAAGAGGTATTTATGTATTCATTTGTGATGCCGTCCTTGATATGATCCTGTTATTGTCACATGCTACACATGCACATATGTGTGCCCATGCATCTATCAATCCAATGTTATCATGATTTTTTTATCAGGGATATTATACTTTAGTAATCCACAATGACCTGTTGATGTAACAGTCTAATAATTACATTGTCTTCCATATTCCTACAGATACCTTGTAACTGGAGATTCCTTCAAAACGATTGCCTACAGTTACCGTGTAGGGCACTGCAGGGTCATCTGGGACTGCCTCCTGGAGGAATTCAGATGTGTGAAGGCTACCTGTGTCCTGCGTAACTTCATGCGGATGGACACGAGGACCAGGAGGGGATCTGCAGCTCGCCGCCGTGTCCCAGAGGAGGAGTCTGCTGCTCTGCAGGATGTTTCAAGGATGGGGTCCAACAACGCAGCAAGAGAGGCAATCCGTGTTCGGGAGATCTTCACCTCCTACTTCTTCAAAGAGGGTGCTGTTCCCTGGCAACACCATAGACTACACTATGCACAACCAAAGGCTCTTTTAAGAGGGTGCTGTTCCCTGGCAACACCATAGACTACACTATGCACAACCAAAGGCTCGTTTAAGAGCCATTCACATTGCAATAAGAGTATTCTTCCATTTACTTGGCTATGTCAACTGCAGTTATTCAATTCACAGTTTCTCTCCCTTTAACTGTGGCTCCTTCCACCTTCAAAGAATAGGCAAGAGGGCCAACCATGGAGAATAGTAAGACGCTTAATTATTTCTATAATTACGCTATAATTGTTTGTCCTTGTGGGTCCGTTCATGTTTTTCAGCATAAAGTACTCTGCAGCCACTTAGTGTGGTGTGGACACCAGGTGAGGCCACACACAGATTCCTGTTGAACACTGTCACTTTAACTACCTTATTTTCTCAATAACAGTCTCTCTCCTTCAATTCATCCCTCTCTCCCCTTCTCCCTAAATCCTCTAGGTTATATCAGCTGTGTCGGTGAACCCCTCCTGCATCTGAACTGGCTACATAGAGGACACAGCATGATCAGAGGTGAGAGGTCACTTGGTCAGGTCAACAGGAAGTATTATTAAAGAAATGCTTTACATTGAAATACAGATAGATGCAGTAGTCCCAGAGTTAATGATCCCAGGTCAGTTTATATTATACAGGAAGTATTATTAAAGAGATACTTTACATTGAAATACAGATAGATGCAGTAGTCCCAGAGTTAATGATCCCAGGTCAGTTTTGCATTTCACCTCCTGATTGATGACTAACAATGTTAGAATAAAAAATTAAAACACAAGGCTTAAACATGCTCTCTCTCTCTCCATCTGTCTCTCGTCTGCAGATATGTTTTGATGTGAGAGGATGCCAACCGCTAGTCCCATCATCGCCACCTCACCTGCTTTTAAGATAACCTTTGGGCCAACTAGACACTGTTATGTAATTGTGATGAACTGAGAGAATATTTAGGTAGCACTGTGATTCATTAATCATGTGCTGCCTTCCCTGCTCCTATTTGCTTACCTCTCTCTCCACCTCTTTCTTCCTCTGTTTTTATAATGCACAACAGATGTGCATTGAAGGACAGATTGAACTTGTATTTATTACACTTGGACAATGAGCTTTTCAATCAAGCGTTTCACATTCTCTACTGGTTGAAATGAAGTGTAATGTGATGAAATACTCCACCTATCCTGTGTTTATCAGATCAATGCAGATGAAGGGCATTAGATGTTGAGATGAACCGGTGTTAGAGTATTTACATGATGCATAGGAAGTGTAGTGTTCTGGTTTTAACATTATGTTTCTGTATATATGAATTAAGTAGTTAAATCCTATTTCTAGTCTATTAGTTACAATGTGTAACCATTGATGTCCCAGGACCAAGATTGGTAAACACTGTTGAAGTGTAGAATTGTAATACATACATGCAGACACAGCATCATTCAAAGACTGGAATTTGACACTCCTGGTATTGGATATGACTGAAAGATAATCTCAAAGACATTCATACCTAAACTGCACATTTATTTGCCAAGGTACAGTACATGATCAGTGAATATATTAAATGTACAGGCTACAATGTGGGGATCTCATGCATGGTAATAACTACATGTATATACGACTTGCATCCTTGGCACAACATGATATTATATTCTACTCAATCCATAGGCTTCATTAATGTCATTCAGGCTGTTTTGAAGTTGATACAACTGGCTATGATAGCTGAGGTTCATAGCTAGGTTCTTAACTAATATGTATACCAAACGTTTGGGTCCATACACAGATCGGCTAGATAGCTAGCTACACATCCATAGGCATAGAGGTATTTTAATCATCCACTGCACAATAAGCAAGAACATAGCTAGCTACGTTATTTCATCTATCTGCATGGTAAATATCAGCAAGGCAAGCTTACAAAATTGTACATTCAATTTGCTGTAAATTCTTCAGCTAGCTAGATTCTTTACATCCACTGTTACACAAAACGAAAGCCTGGTTTGCTGGTTGTTTCATGAGTCCCTAAAACAACCAGAATTACAATTTCATACTCATGTCACAACACCCATAAAGCTAGCCAGCTATCTGGCTAATGTTAGCTAGTCAGCTAGCTGGCTAATGTTAGCTAGTCAACTAGCTGGCTAATGTTAGCTAGCTGGCTAATGTTAGCTAGTCAGCTAGCTGGCTAAATCGCGATTTTCGTAAATACATTTTATGTTAAAAAAATGCATAATCGTTTGTCTCTACATGAACAAACATTCCTGTCAACTGTACATGTTTTTGCATGATTTTTTATGACGTTATAATCCCTTACATTTGCTTCCATCCTAGTATTTCTGTCCGCCATCTTTGATTCAGTTCAGTTCTGTGTAAGGGTTCCCCTCTCTCCTAGTATTTATGTCCGCCATCTTTGCTGAAGAAAGTATAACAGTCACTAGTGCAGCAGCCTTCCCCGGTCCTAGTGCCGGCCCGGTAAAAAGTTTATGATGCGATGGAACGGTTGACGAAAATAAGAAATCAGAGAAAAAAATATATTGACTGATATTGAATTATTTAGGGGGGTGGGGGGATAATTAATATTTTAGGACTAGCTATGTTCCTGATTCCTACCTACCTTTTGTCTGAAAATTAAATTGACATTTTACTCAATTGTGTTACCCACTCCAGTCAGCTAATGGCGGTCTGCGACTTTAAGGCAATGCTGCTACTGTGACGTATAATCTAGTGGACGGAAAGCTTCTTTCAACAGCAGCAACAGACGGTAGCTTGCTAGACAAAATAGACGAACCAATAAAGCTCTTTAGACGCTTTAGTGTATATTAGCCACTGTATTTTAAACCCACTTCTGTCGTCTAGTTAGTTATCTCTTTTAATTTCATAATTTTCATATTAACGGTATTGTTTTTATTCATCTAGCGGGCTGGTTAAGTTAACATTAGCCTAGCTAGCTAACATCTCCAACCATGAGGTCACTAAACTACTATCTTGTTAATGAAGAGGAGGACTGCTGGACGGAGAAAGAAGCTCTGGTGAAAGAGGAGGAGGAAGAGGAGGTAATCACAGTAAAACAAGAATTAGAGGGTGAGGCTGTTACAGTTAAACAAGAAGATAAAGACGTTTCAGTGAAAGAAGAGGAAGACGCGTTCAAAGAGGAAGAGGATTTTACAGTAAAAGAAGAGGAGGATGCAGCTTTTGGGGTGAAAGAGGAGGAGGGGGAGATGACTGTCACATCAAAAAAGGAGGAGGAGGAAACTGGATATCTGGGCCCGGTTTCCCAAACGCATCTTAAAGCATCCAATGGTTCTAAGGATGAATTTAGCCATAAGATGGTTTTGAGAGACCGTTCCCTGATTAACACTAGTAAGTACTGTCTTAAAAACAGAGACACAAACTCTGTTTTTTTTTTTACCTTTATTTAACCAGGTGGCCGTGATGTCATAATGATAGTTTACATGTGGAATTAACAAACGTAGAGTCAATAACAAAATAGAAACATCGAAATACAGTGTGTGCAAATGGAGTAAGGAGGCACGGCAATAAATAGGCCATAGTAAGAAGTTCTCATTTGCAACTGCGACCTGGCCAAGATAAAACAAAGCAGTGTGACACAGACAACAACACAGAGTTACACATGGAATAACATACAATAAACAAGCCAATAACACAATAAGCAAGTCAATGACAGTAGGAAAAAAAGAAAGTCTATATATAGTGTGTGCAAAAGGCATGAGGTAGGCAATGAATAGTCCATAGTAGCGAAGAATTACAATTTAGCAGATTAACACTGGAGTGATAAATGAGCAGATGATGATGTGCAAGTAGAGATACTGGTGTACAAAAGAGCAGAAAAGTTAATAAAACAGTTTGGGGATGAGGTAGGGAGATTGGGTGGGCTATTTACAGATGGACTATGTACAGCTGCAGCGATCGGTTAGCTGCTCAGATAGCTGATGTTTAAAGTTGGTGAGGGAAATATAAGTCTCCAGCTTCAGCTATTTTTGAAATTCGTTCCAGTCATTGGCAGCAGACGACTGGAAGGATGTGTGGTGTTTAAAGGGGAAATCTGCAATTGCTACGTCCATATTTTGACTTTTAAATGATTTATTTATAGCCATTGTTTCTTGAAGAACATAACACATGCCTCATGAGCTAAATTCAACTGTTGTACCCCATCCGAACCCAGAATAAGCTTTTTTTACTCCAATGTTTAGCAACAATGTAAATCAACACTGTATAGCCTCAACGTGGTTAAAACTATAATGTTGATATCATGGATGGTCAGTCCTTGCATCCATAGGTCTGTCTATGAATTTGAAAGTAGTTACATTTCTCCACCCCCATCCATCATCTTATTAGCAACATAGTGGTGGAATTACAGCTTTGTTATTGGTTGATTGATTCTTGTGTGGCTTTTTTAAAGGGACAACCTAGTATTTAAACAGCAACAAAATGGCTGCCCAGAGACTTGGTTTGATAAACAGCTGAGGGATGGGGTCTGGAGAAATGTAACCACTCTCAAATTCATAGAGAAAGCTATTGTATCAACCGTAATCCAATACCTAGCGACCTCGTCAAGAAGTTCAGACATCTTGGTGTAACAGTTATAAGGTGTTGGCTTGACAGTCGCTGGACCCAGGTTTGAGTTCAGCTCAGGGATACCCCCTGAATTCACTACACTATGAATACAAGGACTGGCCATCCATGAGGTCATAATGATAGTTTAACCAGGTTTCTAGGATATATAGTATATTCTAGAATTCATCCATGATGTCAATGATAGTTTAACAGGTTTCTAGGATATATAGTATATTCTAGAATTCATCCATGATGTCATAATGATAGTTTAACCAGGTTTCTAGGCTATATAGTATATTCTAGAATTCATCCATGATGTCATAATGATAGTTTAACCAGGTTTCTAGGATATATAGTATATTCTAGAATTGCCAGTGTAGATTTCCTGTGGGGGTCAAATTATTAGAGCTGTTGATAAGTCATTGTATAATATTCAGCCATTTTTTTTCATGTCCTTACATTAAAGGCAAGACATACCTAGATTCAATTACAGTCATGAATTGGTTTGAAACCTTTGTTTGAAACACTTCTCAAAGTTGGTGCCTTGACGGATTTGTAAAAAATGGTTTATCATGAAACACCATTTATTTATTTAAATGTAACCTTTATTTAACTAGGCAAGTCAGTTAAGAACAAATTCTTATTTTACAATGACGGCCTAGGAACAGTGGGTTAACTGCCTTGTTCAGGGGCAGAACAACATATTTGTACCTTGGCAGCTCGGGGATTCGATCTTGCAATCTTTCGGTTACTAGTCCAACGCTCTAGCCACTCTGCTGCTGGACTTCGTAAATTCTGCTACTGAAGTTTTCAGTAATAAACTACACCAGCAGTCGGCAACCTTTTCCAGTTGGAGTGCCAATGTATCTGACCATTACTACTAATCTGATGCCAGTTCTGATTTTCATATGCACATTTTCGTGGAACAGTTTCATTTCATTGATAATAGTATCTCAAAATCATTGTCTGTGATTAATCTACATTCTATCTAAATCTGAATAAAAATTATAAAAATCTAAAAGTAACTTTTATTGCCATTGCCAACTATGTAAAAAAATAGCCTACATAACGCTAACAAATAAAATCATTGCATTCTGCAGGTAGAAAATATCTTATCAATCACATTTGCTGCACATGGCCTGTCTACAACAAACTTGAAACATTGTATCAACTGGGTCCTCTGAAGCTTGCAACATTATATAATATATTCTGGGCTGTTAGTTTCCCACGCCAGTGAGTTCGGGACAGACACAGCTGTCGGCTATTTGTGAAAAGAATAAGAAGTAATCAGGTATTTTATGACATTTCCACTGGATCGGAGAATTACATTTTTTTCTTTTTCCTCAGAGAAATGTGCTTTGAGAAGCTCCACAACTCATTAGTGGTGCAGCGTTAAGACAATCAGAAATACTGTCAGACATCCCCAAATAGGCTCATTTATAGGCCTACATTTGCGCAACTTCTATATGTGTAATCAGGTAGACTAGTTCTACTTCTATATGTGTAATCAGGTAGACTAGTTCTACTTCTATATGTGTAATCAGGTTGACTAGTCCTACTACTATATGAGTAGTTAGGTGTGCGTCCTTACTCAACATTGACAGGAGTGTTTCAAACAAAACACAATTAATAAATTGACAAAACTGACGTATTTTGCGGGGTCAGGTCTGGGTGGTCTGCCAGGGGCCGTTTCATTTAGTATCCGTTTGGGTCGGCTGGGGAATGATTGTATTTTCCCATAGTATGTTGTCCCGAAGTTGACCAACTATCTTCAAGATAGAACTGCCAAAGGGGGAGGAGTTGCAATCTACTGCATAGATGGCCTGCAAAGTCCTCGGGGCTTCGCCTGCTAAATAAGTTCTGTTATACACACAGACATGATTCAAACATTTTTAGAAACTTCAGAGTGTTTTCTATCCAAATCTACTAATAATATGCATATATTATCTTCTGGGGATGAGTAACTGGCAGTTGAATTTGGGTATGCTTTTCATCCAAACGTGAAATTGCTGGCCCCTATCCTAGAGAAGTTAGATAACGATTAAACGATCACCCCTCATCACTGTCAAACGCTCCCTAAAACACTTCTGCAAGCAGGCCTTTCTAATCGACCTGGCCTGGATATCCTGGTATCCTCCCGTCGGTAAAGGATGCCTGGTTGTTCTTTAAAAGTAAATTCCTCACCATCTTAAATAAGCAAGAAATGTAGAACTAAGAACAGATATAGCCCTTGGTTCACTCCAGACCTTACTGCCCTCGACCAGCACAGAAACATCCTGTGGCGTACTGCACTAGCATCGAATAGTCCCCGCGATATGCAACTTTTCAGAGAAGTCAGGAACCAATACACACAGTCAGTTAGGAAAGCAAATGCAAGCTTTTTCAAACTTTTCAAACAGAAATGTGCATCCTGTAGCTCTAACTCCAAAAAGTTGTGGGACACTGTAAAGTCCATGGAGAATAAGAGCACCTAATCTCAGCTGCCCACTGCACTGAGGCTAGGAAACACTGTCACCACCGATAAATCCACGATAATCGAGAGTTTCAATAAGCATTTCTCTATGGCTGGCCATGCTTTCCTCCTGGCTACCCCAACCCCGGACAACAGCTCCCCACCCCCAGCAGATACTTGCCCAAGCCTCCCCAGCTTCTCCTTCACCCAAATCCAGACAGCTGATGTTCTGAAAGAGTTGCAAAACCTGGACCCATACAAATCAGCTGGGCTAGACAATCTGGACCCTCTCTTTCTAAAATTATCCGCCGCCATTGTGGCAACCCCTATTACTGGTCTGTTCAACCTCTCTTTAGTATCGTCCGAGATTCCTAAAGATTGGAACGCTTCCTCCGTCATCCCCCTCTTCAAAGGGTGTGACAATATAGAACCAAACTGTTACAGACCTATATCCATCCTGCCCTGCCTTTCCAAAGTCTTCGACAGCCAAGTTGACAAACAGATCACTGACCATTTAGAATCCCACCGTACCTTCTCCGCTGTGTAATCCGGTTTCCGAGCTGGTCACGGGTGCACCTCAGCCTCGCTCAAGGTACTAAACGATATCATAACCGCCATCAATAAAAGACAGTACTGTGCAGCCGTCTTCATCGACCTGACCAAGGATTTCGACTCTGTCAATCACCGTATTCTTATTGGCAGACTCAATAGCCTTGGTTTCTCCAACTACTTCTTAGACAGAGTTCAGTGTGTCAAATCGGAGGGCCTGTTGTCCGGACCTCTGGCAGTCTCTATGGGGGTACCACAGGGTTCCATTCTCAGACCGACTCTTTTCTCTGTATATATCAATGATGTTGCTCTTGCTGCGGTTGATTCCTTGATCCACCTCTATGCAGACAACACCATTCTGTATACATCTGGCCCTTCTTTGGACACTGTGTTAACAAACCTCCAAATGAGCTTCAATGCCATACAACACTCCTTCCGTGGCCTCCAACTGCTCTTAAACGCTAGTAAAACTAAATGCTCTTCAACCGATCGCTGCCCTCATCCGCCCGACTAGCATCACTACTCTGGACGTAGTGAAGTAAAGTAAATACAATTAACACTGGTGTGTGTTTAGTCAGTAGTGTAAGTGATTGGTCGTGTGTTTACATGTGATAATGAGGGGTGTTGAAAGGTGCCAACGCAAACAACCAAAATCTGTCTGTGTCTGCATGGAGAGAGTCTCCTCAATGACTGGGGAAGAGGTGCATTTATCCTGGGACACACCCGAGCCCAAACAACCAAAATCTGTCTGCAGTCTGGTGATATACCAGGGACTATGGATGTAGTTAGGTTTGTATGCAGTCTGGTGATATACCAGGGACTATGCATGCAGTTAGGTTTGTATGCAGTCTGGTGATATACCAGGGCCTGGGGATGCAGTTAGGTTTGTATGTAGTCTGGTGATATACCAGGGACTGGGGATGCAGTTAGGTTTGTATGTAGTCTGGTGATATACCAGGGACTATGCATGCAGTTAGGTTTGTATGCAGTCTGGTGATATACCAGGGACTGGGGATGCAGTTAGGTTTGTATGCAGTCTGGTGATATACCAGGGACTGGGGATGCAGTTAGGTTTGTATGCAGTCTGGTGATATACCAGGGACTGGGGATGCAGTTAGGTTTGTATGCAGTCTGGTGATATACCAGGGACTGGGGATGCAGTTAGGTTTGTATGCAGTCTGGTGATATACCAGGGACTGGGGATGCAGTTTGGTTTGTATGCAGTCTGGTGATATACCAGGGACTGGGGGATGCAGTTAGGTTTGTATGCAGTCTGGTGATATACCAGGGACTGGGGATGTAGTTAGGTGTGTATGCAGTCTGGTGATATACCAGGGACTGGGGATGCAGTTAGGTTTGTATGCAGTCTGGTGATATACCAGGGACTATGCATGCAGTTAGGTTTGTGCAGTCTGGTGATATACCAGGGACTATTTTTATTTATTTTTATTTCACCTTTATTTAACCAGGTAGGCAAATTGAGAACACGTTCTCATTTACAATTGCGACCTGGCCAAGATAAAGCAAAGCAGTTCGACACATACAACAACACATAGTTACACATGGAGTAAAACAAACATACAGTCAATAATACAGTGAAAATAAGTCTATATACAATATGAGCAAGTGAGGTGAGATAAGGGAGGTGAAGGCAAACAAAATATATATATAAATAAATAAAAAAATATATAAAAAGGCCATGGTGGCGAAGTAAATACAATATAGCAAGTAAAAAAAATAACACTGGAATGGTTGGTTTGCAGTGGAAGAAGGTGCAAAGTAGAGATAGAAATAATGGGGTGCAAAGGAGCAAAATAAATAAATACAGTAGGTAAAGAGGTAGTTGTTTGGGCTAAATTATAGATGGGCTATGTACAGGTGCAGTAATCTATGAGCTGCTCTGACAGCTGGTGCTTAAAGCTAGTGAGGGAGATAAGTGTTTCCAGTTTCAGAGATTTTTGTAGTTCGTTCCAGTCATTGGCAGCAGAGAACTGGAAGGAGAGGCGGCCAAAGGAAGAATTGGTTTTGGGGGTGACCAGAGAGATATACCTGCTGGAGCGCGTGCTACGGGTGGGTGTTGCTATGGTGACCAGCGAGCTGAGATAAGGGGAGACTTTACCTAGCAGGGTCTTGTAGATGACCTGGAGCCAGTGGGTTTGGCGACGAGTGTGAAGCGAGGGCCAGCCAACGAGAGCGTACAGGTCGCAGTGGTGGGTAGTATATGGGGCTTTGGTGACAAAACGGATGGCACTGTGATAGACTGCATCCAATTTATTGAGGAGGGTTTTGGAGGCTATTTTGTAAATGACATCACCGAAGTCGAGGATTGGTAGGATGGTCAGTTTTACAAGGGTATGTTTGGCAGCATGAGTGAAGGATGCTTTGTTGCGGAATAGGAAGCCGATTCTAGATTTAACTTTGGATTGGAGATGCTTGATGTGAGTCTGGAAGGAGAGTTTACAGTCTAACCAGACACCTAGGTATTTGTAGTTGTCCACATATTCTAAGTCAGAGCCGTCCAGAGTAGTGATGCTGGACAGGCGGGCAGGTGCAGGCAGCGATCGGTTGAAGAGCATGCATTTAGTTTTACTTGTATTTAAGAGCAATTGGAGGCCACGGAAGGAGAGTTGTATGGCATTGAAGCTCGCCTGGAGGGTTGTTAACACAGTGTCAAGAGAAGGGCCAGAAGTATACAGAATAGTGTCGTCTGCGTAGAGGTGGATCAGAGACTCACCAGCAGCAAGAGCGACATCATTGATGTATACAGAGAAGAGAGTCGGTCCAAGAATTGAACCCTGTGGCACCCCCATAGAGACTGCCAGAGGTCCGGACAACAGACCCTCCGATTTGACACACTGAACTCGATCAGAGAAGTAGTTGGTGAACCAGGCGAGGCAATCATTAGTGAAACCAAGGCTGTCGAGTCTGCCGATGAGGATGTGGTGATTGACAGAGTCAAAAGCCTTGGCCAGGTCAATGAATATGGCTGCACAGTACTGTTTCCTATCGATAGCGGTTAAGATATCGTTTATGACCTTGAGCGTGGCTGAGGTGCACCCATGACCAGCTCTGAAACCAGATTGCATAGCGGAGAAGGTATGGTGGGATTCGAGATGGTCGGTAATCTGTTTGTTGACTTGGCTTTCGAAGACCTTAGAAAGGCAGGGTAGGATAGATATAGGTCTGTAGCAGTTTGGGTCTAGAGTGTCTCCCCCTTTGAAGAGGGGGATAACCGCAGCTGCTTTCCAATCTTTGGGAATCTCAGACGACACGAAAGAGAGGTTGAAAAGGCTGGTAATAGGGGTGGCAACAATTTCAGCAGATAGTTTTAGAAAGAAAGGGTCCAGATTATCTAGCCCGGCTGATTTGTAAGGGTCCAGATTTTGCAGCTCTTTCAGAACATCAGCTGACTGTATTTGGGAGAAAGAGAAATGGGGAAGGCTTGGGCGAGAAGCAGAGGGGAGGGCAGTGCTGTTGACCGGGGTAGGGGTAGCCAGGTGGAAAGCATGGCCAGCCGTAGAAAAATGCTTATTGAAATTCTCAATTATAATGGATTTGTCGGTGGTGACAGTATTTCCTATCTTCAGTGCAGTTGGAAGCTGGGAGGAGGTGTTCTTATTCTCCATGGACTTTACAGTGTCCCAGAACTTTTTTGAGTTTGTGTTGCAGGAAGCAAATTTCTGCTTGAAAAAGCTAGCCTTGGCTTTTCTAACTGCCTGTGTATACTGGTTTCTAGCTTCCCTGAAAAGTTGCATATCACGGGGGCTGTTCGATGCTAATGCAGAACGCCATAGGATGTTTTTCTGTTGGTTAAGGGCAGTCAGGTCAGGAGAGAACCAAGGGCTATATCTGTTCCTGGTTCTAAATTTCTTGAATGGGGCATGCTTATTCAAGATGGTGAGGAAGGCATTTTAAAAAAATATCCAGGCATCCTCTACTGACGGGATGAGATCAATATCCTTCCAGGATACCTCGGCCAGGTCGATTAGAAAGGCCTGCTCGCTGAAGTGTTTCAGGGAGCGTTTGACAGTGATGAGTGGAGGTCGTTTGATAGCTGACCCATTACGGATACAGGCAATGAGGCAGTGATCGCTGAGATCTTGGTTGAAAACAGCAGAGGTGTATTTGGAGGGCAAGTTGGTTAGGATGATGTCTATGAGGGTACCCGTGTTTACGGAATTGGGGTGATACCTGGTAGGTTCATTGATAATTTGTGTGAGATTGAGGGCATCAAGCTTAGATTGTAGGATGGCTGGGGTGTTAAGCATGTTCCAATTTAGGTCGCCTAGCAGCACAAGCTCTGAAGATAGATGGGGGGCAATCAGTTCACATATGGTGTCCAGAGCACAGCTGGGGGCAGAGGGTGGTCTATAGCAGGCGGCAACAGTGAGAGACTTGTTTTTAGAGAGGTGGATTTTTAAAAGTAGGAGTTCAAATTGTTTCGGAACAGACCTGGATAGTAAAACAGAACTCTGCAGGCAATCCTTGCAGTAGATTGCAACACCGCCCCCTTTGGCCGTTCTATCTTGTCTGAAAATCTTGTAGTTAGGGATGAAAATGTCAGAATTTTTGGTGGTCTTCCTAAGCCAGGATTCAGACACGGCTAAAACATCTGGGTTGGCAGAGTGTGCTAAAGCAGTGAACAAAACAAACTTAGGGAGGAGGCTTCTAATGTTAACATGCATGAAACCAAGGCTATTACGGTTACAGAAGTCATCAAAAGAGAGCGCCTGGGGAATAGGAGTGGAGCTAGGTACTGCAGGGCCTGGATTCACCTCTACATCACCAGAGGAACAGAGGAGGAGTAGGATAAGGGTACGGCTAAAAGCTATGAGAATTGGTCGTTTGGAACGTCTAGAACAGAGAGTTAAAGGAAGTTTCTGGGGGCGATAAAATAGCTTCAAGGAATAATGTACAGACAAACGTATGGTAGGATGTGAATACAGTGGAGGTAAACCTAGGTAATGGGTGATGATGAGAGAGATATAGTCTCTAGAAACATCATTGAAACCAGGTGATGTCATCGCATATGTGGGTGGTGGAACTGAGAGGTTGGATATATAGTGAGCAGGGCTAGAGGCTCTACAGTGAAATAAGCCAATAAACACTAACCAGAACAGCAATGGACAAGGCATATTTACATTAAGGAGAGGCATGCTTAATCGAGTGATCATAAGGGTCCAGTGAGTAGAGGTTGGTTGGGGGCACGGCGATCCAGACAGCTGGCCGGGTAGCTGGCTATCGGTAGCAAGATAACATAGGATGGAGGTCTGTTTTTATTTTATTTTTTTTATATTTTTTTTGTCACCTCGTTCGTTTCTGTCGGTAGATTAGTGGGGTTCCGTGTGGTAGAGGGGATCGATCCAATTGGCAAAATAGATATAGTGACCCAGGAAAAAGAAAAAAAAATTGTCCGGTATATTTATTTAGATAGCAGCCGATAAGACAGCTAATAATTAGCAGATGGGTATTCAGAAACGTCGCAATGGAAAAGCCTGTTGAAACCACCTCGGACAATTACGTCGGCAGACCAGTCGTGATGGATCGGCGGGGCTCCGTGTCGGCAATAAAGGGTCCAGTCCAATTGGCAAAAGAGGTATTGTAGCCCAATAATTCGCTGGTAGGCCTCTTCGGCTAGCCGGCAGATGGGCCTAGCTCGAGGCTAGCTCAAGGCTAACTGGTGCTTGTTTCGGGACAGAGGTATTAGCCAGTAGTAGCCACCTGGTTGCAGCTAGCTAGCGACGATGATCCGGTGTAATTGTCCAGAGCTTGCGTCAGGAATCCGGTGATGTGGTAGAGAAAAAGCAGTCCTATATTCTCTGGGTTGATATCGCGCCTGCAGACTGGCCGGTATTTGCCCGAGCTGAAGCTGGCTGGTGTCCGAGTTAAGGGCGAAGACCGCAGCAGTGGCTAACTGACTACTAGCTAGTAGCTAGTTATCTGGCTAGCTTCTGATTGGGGTTACGGTTCTAAAGTATAAAAAATAGCAGATCCGTACCACATTGGGTGATGCGGGTTGCGGGAATCTATATTCAGTTCCAAGATGGAAAGTGAAATTAAAATATATACGAAATGTATACGAAAAATACGAGGACTATTTACGCGGGACAAGACGGGACAAGACAAGACAAACACACGTCCGACTGCTACGCCTTCTTGGAGCTTATACCAGCTTATACCAGGGACTATGCATGTAGTTTGGTTTGTATGCAGTCTGGTGATATACCAGGGACTGGTGATGCAGTTAGGTTTGTACAGTCTGGTGATATACCAGGGACTATGCATGTAGTTTGGTTTGTTTGCAGTCTGGTGATATACCAGGGACTGGGGATGCAGTTAGGTTTGTATGCAGTCTGGTGATATACCAGGGACTGGGGATGTAGTTAGGTTTGTGCAGTCTGGTGATATACCAGGGACTGGGCATGCAGTTAGGTTTGTTTGCAGTCTGGTGATATACCAGGGACTATGCATGCAGTTAGGTTTGTATGCAGTCTGGTGATATACCAGGGACTATGGATGCAGTTAGGTTTGTATGCAGTCTGGTGATATACCAGGGCCTGGGCATGCAGTTAGGTTTGTATGTAGTCTGCTGATATACCAGGGACTATGGATGCAGTTAGGTTTATATGCAGTCTGGTGATATACCAGGGTCTGGGGATGCAGTTAGGTTTGTACAGTCTGGTGATATACCAGGGACTGGGGATGCACAGTTAGGTTTGTTTTCCTCTAGCTATTCTCCAGTTTGCTCCCAGCAGCTTTCATAGAACGTAGATCACTGTTAAACCAGACGCCGCAGAGCGTTTGTTTGACTGAATGAATATGACATTGCCTTAAATGCAGCGTTAGATGTAAAGTTTAAATTCTCATTCATTACACATCTTCACTAATCAATCAACACATGCTTTCCTTTGGACGTATCAATATAATATTATTTAATGAAATACATTTTGAAAATACCATTTTTTGTCAGGAAATAAAATAAACATTTCCTTATACTGCGTTACCCACTCCAGTCAGCTGATGACGATGCTGCCTGTGTGACGTATAATCTAGTGGACGGGACACTTCAACAACAACAGCGAGTCAGTCACTTCAGTAGCTTGCTAGGCGACATGGCCTAAACATTCAAGCTTTTCAGACTGTTTCAGTGCAGATTTGCCTATGTGTTTTAGACATACTTCTGTTTTATAGCGAGTTGCCCCATTTATTTTCATATTTACGTTGTTAGTCAGGCAGACGTCTTAAATTTGCCTAGCGCTAGCCTAGTCGCTAATGCTAACAAGCTAGCTAACATCTCCGACCATGAGCTCCCTAAACTTCTCCCCTCCAGTTAAAGAAGAGGTGGTCTGCTGGACGGAGAAAGAAGGTCAAGGGGCTGAACATTGTCGTGAAAGAGGAGGAGGAAGAAGAGGATGTTACAGTAAAACAAGAAGTAGAGAGTGAGGCTGTTACAGTGAAAGAAGAAGAGAAAGACGTTTCAGTGAAAGAAGAGGAAGACGCGTTCAGAGTGAAAGAGGAGGAGGATGTTACAGTTAAAGAAGAGGAGGAGAAAGAGGAGGGTGCAGTTTTTGGAGTGAAGAAGGAGAAAGAGGGAGAGATAACGGTCATATTGACAGAGGAGTCAGGAGATCTGATTACCACCAGTAAGTACTGTCTTAAAAACGGGCTCTAACTCTCTAAAGGTTTTGAATGAATGTGTGGTTTTTAAGCAGCATGCTACTGAAATTCTATAATTGAAAATGTTGTTCTGTACTATAGGAATTTATGTGATAATATAATGTTAAAGCTACATTTTAAAATGGGTGATTAAAGCCCTGAATGCTGATTGGCTGACAGCCGTGGTATATCAGGCCGTATACCATGGGTATGACAAAACATGTATTTTTACTGTTCTAATTACGTTGGTAACCAGTTTACAATTGCAATAATCCACCCCAGGGGTTTGTGATATATGGCCAATATACCACGGCTAAGGGCTGTATCCAGGCACTCTGCGTTGCGTCGTGCTTAAGGACAGTCTTTAACCATGCTATATTGGCAATATACCACACTTCCTCGGGTCTTATTGCTTAACTGTAACATGTGTATACCATCAGAGTCCCCCCCCACCACAAAATCACAACTTAATTGTCTCACAGAATGGCAAACAACCATCTCTGTTCAGCCTTAAACATGACATTATCTATTATTATAGAGCTCTGCTCAGCCTATAAACATGACATTCCCTGAGAAATTAGATTTGGAGCTCTACATCATTTGTTTTTAAATCTCACCGTCACCAAGTTTATTTTTAATGATGTAATGTTGTGAAGACTGACCTCAGGTTATTGAGGGATCTAGTCTAGATTAAACCTCATAGGAAGACAATTTTATTTAATGCAGGCTTCATTCAGGTCTCTCTGTTTAACTAAATAATCTGTTTGTCTTTTGGCAGGAGAGAGACCAGACTCTGACAGCGGGAAGAGTTCCTCAGAGGAAACAGACCCAGAGACGCCTAACCAACACCACTGCTCCCACTGTGGAAAGAGTTTTAGGTGGTTAGTGAGCCTGAAAACGCATGAGAGAATACACACAGGAGAAAAGCCGTATCACTGTTCTCACTGTGGAAAGAGTTTTAGGTGGTCAGGGAGTCTGAAAACGCATGAGAGAATACACACAGGAGAAAAGCCGTATCACTGTTCTCACTGTGGAAAGGGTTTTAGGTGGTTATGGGTCCTGAAAACGCATGAGAGAATACACACAGGAGAAAAACCTTTCCAATGTTCCCAGTGTGGAAAGAGTTTTAGGTGGTCAGGGAGTCTGAAAAAGCATGAGAGAACACACACAGGAGAGAAGCCTTTCCAACATACTAATACACAGGAGGAGACAACATACCACTGCTCTCATTGTGGAAAGACATTTTCCCAGTCAGAGGACCTGAAAACACATGAGAGAATAGAGAGGCTGTGTTCTGACTTGTGTTTCTGACTGAGAATTTGTCCACGGCCAGGATTCACAGGACCAGGGTGTCGCTATGGACACCTGGAAGAAATCAGCAGCGGACATTTCTGATGGTTTATCCAACAGACCTGTACATCCAGGAATGGATCTCTATAATGTGTAACTATTTCTGGAGGTTTATCCAACAGACCTGTACATCCATGAATGGGTCTCTATAATGTGTAACTATTTCTGGAGGTTTATCCAACAGACCTGTACATCCAGGAATGGATCTCTATAATGTGTAACTATTTCTGAAGGTTTATCCAACAGACCTGTACATCCATGAATGGGTCTCTATAATGTGTAACTATTTCTGAAGGTTTATCCAACAGACCTGTACATCCATGAATGGGTCTCTATAATGTGTAACTATTTCTGAAGGTTTATCCAACAGACCTGTACATCCATGAATGGATCTCTATAATGTGTAACTATTTCTGAAGGTTTATCCAACAGACCTGTACATATTTATCTGTGGTTTTATTTCAACAGATTTTACTGATGCTATTAGATTGTACTATGTTAGGTATATTTATCTGTGGTTTTATTTCAACAGATTTTACTGATGCTATTAGATTGCTGGGTGGGGGGAGTTTTATATATACAGAGACTTCAGAAAGTATTCACACCCCTTGACTGGTCCCACATGTTGTTGTGTTACATCCTGAATGTATAATGGTTCCCCCTTGACTTGTCCCACATGTTGTTGTGTTACAGCCTGAATTTATAATGGATTCAATACCCCATAATGTCAAAGTGGAATTACGTTTTTGGAAATGTTTACAAATGTAATTAAAAGCCTAAATAAGTGCAGGAGTAAAGATTTTGCTCAACAAGTCACATAATAAGTTGCAGGGACTCACTCTGTGTGCAATAATAGTGTTTAACATGGTTGTTGAATAACTACCTCATCTCTGTACCCCACACATACAATTATCTGTAATGTCCCTCAGTCGAGCAGTGAATTTCAAACACAGATTCAACCACAAAGACCAGGGAGGTTGTCTAATGCCTCGCAAAGAAAGACACCTATTGGTGAATATCCCTTTGAGCATGGTGAAGTTAATAATGACACTTTAGATGATGTATCAATACAACCAGTCACTACAAAGATGCAGGCGTCCTTCCTAACTCAGTTGCTGGAGAGGAAGGAAACCGCTCAGGGATTTCACCATGAGGCCTATGGTGACTTTAAAATAGTTAGTGTTTAAAGGTTGTGATAGGAGAAAACTAAGGATGGATCAACAACATTGTAATTACTCCACAATACTAACCTAAATGACGGAGTGAAAAGAAGGAAGCCTGTACAGATTTTTTTTTATTACAAAACATTTATCCTGTTTGCAATAAGGCACTAAAGTAATACTGCAAAAATAATTGGCAAAGAAATTAACTTTATATCCTGAATACAAAGTGTTTTATGTTTGGGGAAAATCCAACACATCACTGACTACCACTCTTCATATTTTCAAGCATGGTGGTGGCTGCATCATGTTATGGGTATGCTTGTCATGCTTGTCAACCAGTCCCTGGTTCTAATCCAGGCTGTATCACAACCAGCTGTGATCGGGAGTCTCATAGAGGCGGCGCACAATTGTCCCAGCATTGTCCAGGTTAGGGGAAGGTTTGGCCGGCCGGGACGTCCTTGTCGCATCGCGCTCTAGCGACTCCTTGTGGCAGCCAGGCGCATGCACGCTGACTTCGGTCGCCAGCTGAACGGTGTTTCCTCCGACACTGGCTTCCAGGGTAGTTAACTTCTTATGGCTGCAGGGGCAGTTTTGACTAGCTTGGATGAAAGGTGCACAGAGGTGCCCATAGTAAACTGCCTGCTCCTCAGTCCCAGTTGCTAATATATGCATAGTATTATTCATATTGGATAGAAAACACTCAGAAGTTTCTAAAACTGTTTGAATGATGTCTGTGAGTATGACAGAACTCACATGGCAGGGAAAAACCTGAGAAAAAAATCCAAACAGGAAGTGGGAATTATGAGGCGGGTCGATTTTCAACCAAGATCCTATTGAAATCACAGCGAGATGTGGATGAGTTTTTGGCTTCCACTAGATGTCAACAGTCTGTAGAACGTTGTCTGATGCCTCTACTGTGAAGGGGGGCCGAATGAGAGGGGAATTAGTCAGGTCTGCCATGACCTGACCATCCTCTAACCATGCGCGTTCACATGAGAGAGAGCTCTGTTCCATCGCTCATCTGAAGTCAATGTAATTCTCCGGTTGGAACGTTATTCAAGATTTATGTTAAAAACATTCTAAAGATTGATTCAATACATCGTTTGACATGTTTCTACTGACTGTTAATGCATTTTTGGACATTTCGTCAGCTTTTAGGGAACGCTCTTCGTGACTTTGGATTTGTTTACCAAACGCGCTAACAAAAGTAGCTAATTGGACATAAATAACGGACATTATCGAACAAATCAAGCATTTATTGTGGACCTGGGATTCCTGGGAGTGCATTCTGATGAAGATCATCAAAGCTAAGGGAATATTTATCATGTATTTTCTGGTTTCTGTTGACTCCAACATGGCGGCTAATTTGACTATTGTTCTGAGCGCCGTCTCAGATCATTGCATGGTTTGCTTTTTACGTAAAGTTTTTTTTAAATCTGACACAGCGGTTGCATTAAGGAGAGGTATATCTATAATTCCATGTGTATAACTTGTATTATCATCTACATTTATGATGAGTATTTCTGTTGAATCGCTGTGGCTATGCAAAATCACTGGATGTTTTTGGAACTAGTGAATGTAACACGAATGTGTGAATGTAAACTCCGATTTTTTTATATAAATATGAACTTTATCAAGCAAAACATGCATGTATTGTGTAACATGAAGTCCTATGAGTGTCATCTGATGACGATCATTAAAGGTTAGTGATTAATTTTATCTCTATTTGTGCTTTTTGTGACTCTTGTCTTTGGCCGTAAAAATGACTGTGTTTGTCTGTGATTTGGCGGTGACCTAACATAATCGTTTTTGGTGCTTTCGCTGTAAAGCCTATTTGAAATCGGACACTTTGGTGGGATTAACAACAAGGTTACCTTTAAAATGGTTTAAGATATATGTATGTATGAGGAATTTTAATTATGAGATTTCTGTTGTTTGAATTTGGCGCCATGCACTTTCACTGGCTGTTGTCATATCGATCCCGTTACCGGGATCTCAGCCATAAGAAGTTTTAAGCGAGCAGTGTGTCAAGAAGTGCAGTGTGGCTTGGCAGGGTCGTGTTTCGGGGGATGCATGGCTCTCGATCTTCGCCTCTCCCCCGAGTCCGGAGGGGAGTTACAATTGGATTTCACGAAAAAGGGGTAAAAGTACAACAAAGTAATAATAATACGCTGGTACTGATTTTTCGATCACCTGGCAGATGTGTCAAACCATGTAAACACCTGCAAGACTTAAGTTAGAAGTGAATCACCTGGCAGATGTGTCAAACTATGTAAACACCTGCAAGACTTAAGTTAGAAGTGAATTACCTACCTGGACATCCTAAGAAGCACACAGAGACCTGAATTTTGAAGTCGGTTTTATAATACTTGTGAAAACTGACTTCAGGTTATTGAGGGATCTAGTCTAGATTAAACGTCATAGGAAGTTTGATCATGTGGAGGTTTCATTCAAGTCTGTTTAATTAAATAATATGTTTGTCTTTGACAGGAGAGAGACCAGACTCTCCTTCTGACAGCAGGAAGAGTCCTTCAGGGGAACCAGACCCAGAGACGTCCAAACCAGCAGGACGACATCACTGCTCCTTGTGTGGAAAGAGTTTTACTCAGTTAGGGAGCCTGAAAACACATAAGAGAATACAAAAGAAGAGAAGCCTTACCACTGCTCCTTGTGTGGAAAGAGTTTTAGGTGGTTAGGGAGCCTGAAGGAGCATGAGAGAATACACACAGGAGAAAAGCCTTACCAATGTTCCCATTGTGGAAATAATTTTGTCCAGTTAGGAAACCTGAACCAGCATGAGAGGACACACACAGGAAAAAAAGATGCACCACTGCTCCCAGTGTGGAAAGAGATTTACCCGGGTTAAGGTACCTAAAAAAGACTTGTGTTTTTGACTGAGAATGTGTGTTTTCTTTTGGACTGTCAAAATTGAGTTTACTTAGTGTAATGTTAGTGTACTGTTTTTTAAAATTGCGATTAATCCATTGTCTGAAAGGGTTAAAAACACACTGAAAACATCCTAAATATATATATACTATATACAGCTGCAATCTACAACGTCATGTAAAAACAAGATGTCATGGAGGTTAAATAAAGTCTGCTTTATCAATGGAACATATTGTGACCCGTCATGGAGGTTAAATAAAGTCTGCTTTATCAATGGAACATATTGTGACCCGTCATGGAGGTTAAATAAAGTCTGCTTTATCAATGGAACATATTGTGACCCGTCCACTGGGGGGCGCTGTAGAGTCATAATATCCATAACAAATACAGGTCAAACAGGGAAATGGTTCACATCGTTTTTCCACCATTCATTTTCCCCACAGGGCTGTGTTTTGTTTAGGCTCACCCTGGTGTGACGTTTTGATAACCATGTAAATCTCTCTAGGACAAGGTGACTGAGGGTGAATGTACACTAGATAAATGGCGGTAAACTGCTGTGTGCCGCTTAGGCCGCCCGTTGTGACTCCGTCAAGAATTCAGCAGAGCAAGTTTGTATGAAGGTCTGGTTATTAAATGGCTACATATTTCAATAGTAATATCCTCTAACACGCTCTGGGGACAAACTTTGCTGCCCTGTTTCCAGTTGCCCACATGGCTGGGAGAACCTATTCAAGTAAGGAAATAGATTTTGGAAATGTAAAAACAACGATGTATTATTAGCTAACTAGCTACAGTGCAGGCTAACTCTAATGAGCTGCTAAATGAGCTAGCTAGTTGGCTAGCTAGCTATCCAGCCAACTTCACATTCTGTATAGATAGCTAGCTAAGTGAATGAAATATCACCAGCTACCTAACTTCATATTAGCTAGCTAACTATCTTGATGTATTTATCACTGTAAAAAACAAACTCCAAAAGCATTTGTAGGTAGCTAGCTATCAGCCATGGAGGAGGGTGAAAGGATAGCAGCCCCAACTGTCAGTGAGAGAGGAGGCTATTCTGGATAGGGAAGGTACTTTTGTGTAGTTCCTGTCCCTAGAAGTGAGGACGGAGATAATAGTAACATAATATTCAGTGTGGTGTAATTTGACTATAATGAAGTGTGTTTCTTGTGAGGTTTTCTGTCCTCAGATAAAGAGCTCTATGGAAGCCAGTCTACATATGAAGAGGTCCCAATGAAGAGCAGTGGTTCTCAGTCCTGGGGACTCAAAGAGGCACATAGTTGTTTTTGTCTCAGCACTGCACAGCTGATTCAAATGATCAACTCATCATCAAGCTTCAAGAGGTATTTATGTATTCATTTGTGATGCCATCCTTGATATGATCCTGTTATTGTCACATGCTACACATGTACATATGTGTGCCCATGCATCTATCAATCCAATGTTATCATAATTTGTTATCAGGGATATTATACTTTAGTAATCCACAATGACCTGGTGATGTAACAGTCTAATAATTACATTGTCTTCCATATTCCTACAGATACCTTGTAACTGGAGATTCCTGCAAAACGATTGCCTACAGTTACCGTGTAGGGCACTGCAAGGTTGGGTGACCAGGGTCATCTGGGACTGACTCCTGGAGGAATTCAGATGTGTGAAGGCTACCTGTGTCCTGCGTAACTTCATGAGGATGGACACGAGGACCAGGAGGGGATCTGCAGCTCGCCGCCGTGTCCCAGAGGAGTAGTCTGCTGCTCTGCAGGATGTTTCAGGGATGGGGTCCAACAACGCAGCAAGAGAGGCAATCCGTGTGCAGGAGATCTTCACCTCCTACTTCTTCAAAGAGGATGCTGTTCCCTGGCAACACCATAGACTACACTATGCACAACCAAAGGCTCTTCAAAGAGGTTGCTGTTCCCTAGCAACACCATAGACTACACTATGCACAACCAAAGGCTCGTTTAAGAGCCATTCACATTGCAATAAGAGTATTCTTCCATTTACTTAGCTATGTCAACTGCAGTTATTCAATTCATAGTTTCTCTCCCTTTGATTTCTACTTCTCAGGTGAGGGTGCTGTTTAGGTAAGGGTGTGATGTCTGTGCCAAAACAAAACAGGCTATTTTAAATCACCCATATTGAAAAAATGTAGAACAATTAGACACCCTATAACCCACACCTACACAATCATGTATCAATCTGATTGATGGATTGTGTTGTGCAGTAAGCAGGCTCAGGTGTATAACTGTGGCTCCTTCCACCTTCAACGAATAGGCAAGAGGGCTAACCATGGAGAATAGTAAGACACTTCATTATTTCTATAACTACGCTATATTGTTTGTCCTTGTGTGTCCGTTCATGTTTTTCAGCATAAAGTACTCTGCAGCCACTTAGTGTGGTGTGGACACCAGGTGAGGCCACACACAGATTCCTGTTGAACACTGTCGCTTTAACTACCTTATTTTCTCAATAACAGTCTCTCTCCTTCACTTCATCCCTCTCTCCCCTTCTTCCTAAATCCTCTAGGTTATATCAGCTGTGTTGGTGAACCCCTCCTGCATCTGAACTGGCTACATCGAGGGCACAGCATGGTCAGAGGTGAGAGGTCACATGGTCAGGTCAACAGGAAGTATTATTAAAGAGATGCTTTACATTGAAATACAGATAGATGCAGTAGTCCCAGAGTTAATGATCCCAGGTCAGTTTATATTATACAGGAAGTATTATTAAAGAGATGCTTTACATTGAAATACAGATAGATGCAGTAGTCCCAGAGTTAATGATCCCAGGTCAGTTTTGCATTTCACCTCCTGATTGATGACTAACAATGTTAGAATAAAAAATAAAAACACAAGGCTTAAACATGCTCTCTCTCTCTCCATCTGTCTCTCGTCTGCAGATATGTTTTTATGTGAGAGGATGCCAACCCCTAGTCCCATCATCACCACCTCACCCTCTTTTAAGATAACCTTTGGGCCGACTAGAGACACTGCTATGCAATTGTGATGAACTGAGAGAATATTTAGGTAGCACTGTGATTCATTAATCATGTGCTGCCTTCCCTGCTCCTATGTGCTTACCTCTTTCCCTTTCTGTCTTTTACACCTCTCTCTCCACCTCCTTTTTCTTCCTCTGTTTTTATAATGCACAACAGATGTGCATTGAAGTACAAGATTGAACTTGTATTTATAACACTTGGATAATGAGCTTTTCAATGAAGCGTTTCACATTCTCTACTGGTTGAAATGAAGTGTAATGTGATGAAATACTCCACCTATCCTGTGTTTATCAGATCAATGCAGATGAAGGGCTTTAGATGTTGAGATGAACCGGTGTTGGAGTATTTACATGATGCATAGGAAGTGTAGTGTTCTGTTTTTAACATTATATTTCTGTATATATGAATTAACTAGTTAAATCCTGTTTCTAGTCTATTAGTTACAATGTGTAACCATTGATGTCCCAGGACCAAGATTGGTAAACACTGTTGAAATGTATAATTGTAATACATACATGCAGACACAGAATCATTCAAAGACTGGAATTTGATACTCCTGGTATTGGATATGACTGAAAAATCATCTCAAAGACATTCATACCTAAACTGCACCTTTATTTGCCAAGGTAGAGTACATGATCAGTGAATATATTAAATGTACAGGCTACAATGTGGGGATCTCATGCATGGTAATAACTACATGTATATACGACTTGCATCCTTGGCACAACATGATATTATATTCTACTCAATCCATAGGCTTCATTAATGTCATTCAGGCTGTTTTGAAGTTGATACAACTGGCTATGATAGCTGAGGTTCATAGCTAGGTTCTGGACTAATATGTACAGTATACCAAACGTTTGGGTCCATACACAGATCGGCTAGATAGCTAGCTACACATCCATAGGCATAGAGGTATTTTAATCATCCACTCCACAATAAGCAAGAACATAGCTAGCTACGTTATTTCATCTATCTGCATGGCAAATATCAGCAAGGCAAGCTTACAAAATTGTACATTCAATTTGCTGTAAATTCTTCAGCTAGCTAGATTCTTTACATCCACTGATACACAAAACGAAAGCCTGGTTTGCTGGTTGTTTCATGAGTCCCTAAAACAACCAGAATTACAATTTCATACTCATGTCACAACACCCATAAAGCTAGCCAGCTATCTGGCTAATGTTAGCTAGTCAGCTAGCTGGCTAATGTTAGCTAGTCAGCTAGCTGGCTAATGTTAGCTAGTCAGCTAGCTGGCTAATGTTAGCTAGTCAGCTAGCTGGCTAATGTTAGCTAGTCAGCTAGCTGGCTAATGTTAGCTAGTCAACTAGCTGGCTAATGTTAGCTAGTCAGCTAGCTGGCTAATGTTAGCTAGTCAGCTAGCTGGCTAATGTTAGCTAGTCAGCTAGCTGGCTAATGTTAGCTAGTCAGCTAGCTGGCTAATGTTATTTAGTCAGCTAGCTGGCTAATGTTAGCTAGTCAGCTAGCTGGCTAATGTTAGCTAGTCAGCTAGCTGGCAAATGTTAGCTAGTCAACTAGCTGGCTAATGTTAGCTAGTCAGCTAGCTGGCTAATGTTAGCTAGTCAGCTAGCTGGCTAATGTTAGCTAGTCAGCTAGCTGGCTAATGTTAGCTAGTCAGCTAGCTGGCTAATGTTAGCTAGTCAGCTAGCTGGCTAAATCGCGATTTTCGTAAATAAATTTTATGTTAAAAAAATGCATAATCGTTTGTCTCTACATGAACTAACATTCCTGTCAACTGTACATGTTTTTGCATGATTTTTTATGACGTTATAATCCCTTACAGTTTTTGCTTCCATCCTAGTATTTATGTCCGCCATCTTTGCTGAAGAAAGTATAACAGTCACTAGTGCAGCAGCCTCCCCCGGTCCTAGTGCCGGCCCGGTAAAACGTTTATGATGCGATGGAACGGTTGACGACAATAAGAAATCAGAGAAAAAAATATATTGACTGATATTGAATTATTTAGGGGGGGGGGGGGGGGGTAATTAATATTTTAGGACTAGCTATGTTCCTGATTCCTACCTACCTTTTGTCTGAAAATTAGATTTAGATTTTACTCAACTGCGTTACCCACTCCAGTCAGCAGATGGCGGTCTGCGACTTTAAGGCAATGCTGCTACTGTGACGTATAATCTAGTGGACGGAACGCTTCTTTCAGCAGCAGCAACAGTTCGTCAGACACCTCGGTAGTTTGCTAGACAAAATAAACGAACCAATAAAGCTCTTTAGACGCTTTAGTGTATATTAGCCACTTTGTTTTAAACCCACTTCTGTCGTCTAGTTAGTTATCCATTTTAATTTCATAATTTTCATATTTACGGTATTGTTTTTATTCATCTAGCGGGCTGGTTAAGTTAGCATTAGCCTAGCTAGCTAACATCTCCAACCATGAGGTCACTAAGCTACTCTCTTGTTAATGAAGAGGAGGACTGCTGGACGGAGAAAGAAGCTCTGGTGAAAGAGGAGGAGGATATCACAGTAAAACAAGAAGTAGAGGTTGAGGCTGTTACTGTGAAAAAAGAAGAGAAATACGTTACAGTGAAAGAAGAGGAAGTTGCGTTCAGAGTAAAAGAGGAGGAGGATGTTACAGTGAAAGAGGAGGATGCAGCTTTTGGGGTGAAAGAGGAGGAGGGGGAGATGACTGTCACATCGAAAAAGGAAGAGGAGGAAACTGAATATCTGGGCTCGGTTTCCCAAACGCATCTTAAGGCATCCAATGGTTCTAACGATGAACGGGCCCTGATTAACACTAGTAAGTACTGTCTTAAATACAGAGACACAAACTCTGCAGTTGTTGAACTGTTTTATTTTTTTATTTAACCAGGTGGCTATGATGTCATAATGATAGTTTAACCAGGTAGGCCATTATGTCATAATGATAGTTTAACCAGGTGACCATGATGTCATAATGATAGTTTAACCAGGTGGCCATGATGTCATAATGATAGTTTAACCAGGTAGGCCAGTTGAGAACATGTTCTCAATTACAACTGCGACCTGGCCAAGATAAAGCAAAGCAGTGTGACACAGACAACAACATAGAGTTACACATGGAATAACATGGAATAAACAATAAACAAGCCAATAACACAATAAACAAGTCAATGACACAGTAGAAAAAAAGAAAGTCTATATATAGTGTGTGCAAAAGGCATGAGGTAGGCAATGAATAGTCCATAGTAGCGAAGAATTACAATTTAGCAGATTAACACTGGAGTGATAAATGAGCAGATGATGATGTGCAAGTAGAGATACTGGTGTGCAAAAGAGCAGAAAAGTACATGTACAGCTGCAGCGATCGGTTAGCTGCTCAGATAGCTGATGTTTAAAGTTGGTGAGGGAAATATAAGTCTCCAGCTTCAGCGAATTTTGAAATTCGCTCCAGTCACTGGAAGGATGTGTGGTGTTAAAGGGGAAATCTGCAATTACCACATCCATATTTTGATTTTTAAATTAGTTATTTATAGCCATTGATTCTTGAAGAATATAACACATGCCTCATGAGCTTAGTTCAACTGTTGTACCCCATCAGAACCCAGAATAAGCTTTTTTTACTTCAATGTATAGAAACAATGTAAATCAACACTGTAAAGCCTCAAAACATAGTTAAAACTATAATGTTGATATCATGGATGGTCAGTCCTTGCATCCATAGGTCTGTCTATGAATTTGAAAGTAGTTACATTTCTCCAGCCCCATCCATCATCTTATTAGCAAAATAGTGGTGGAATTACAGCTTTGTTATTGGTTGATTGATTCTTGTGTGGCTTTTTTAAAGGGACAACCTAGTATTTAAACAGCAACAAAATGGCTGCCCAGAGACTTGGTTTGGTAAACAGCTGAGGGATGGGGTCTGGGATGGGGTCTGGAGAAATGTAACCACTCTCAAATTAATAGAGAAAGCTATTGTATCAACCGTAACCCAAAACCTAGCGACCTCGTCAACAAGTTCAGACATCTTGGCAAAACAGTTATAAGGTGTTGGCTTGACAGTCGCTGGACCCAGGTTTGAGTTCAGCTCAGGGCTTCGTCCTGAATTCACTACACTATGAATACAAGGACTGGCAGTGCATGATGTCATAGTGATAGTTTAACCAGGTTTCTAGGATATATAGTATATTCTAGAATTCATCCATGATGTCATAATGATAGTTTAACCAGGTTTCTAGGATATATAGTATATTCTAGAATTGCCAGTGTAGATTTCCTGTAGGGTCAAATTGTTAGAGCTGTTGATAAATCATTGTATAATATTCAGCGTTTATTTTCATGCCATTACATCAATAACGCCCAACCAGAAGAGAAGAAACTCTTCCTGAACCACCTCCTCTTGCTGTCCTTCATAAATTCTGTCGTTGCTGGTAATCGGCTACACAAGCAGTCGGCAACCTACATTTGGAGTGCAAATGTATCTTACCATTTCTACTGATCTGGTGCCAGTTATGATTTTCATATGTTCATTTTACTGGAACAGTTTCATTTAATTTATAATAGTATCTCAAAATCATTGTCTGTGATTAATCTACATTCTATCTAAATGAAAATTATACAAATCTAAAAGTAACTTTTATTGCCATTGCCAACTATGTAAAAAATAGCCTACATAAAGCCAACAAATAAAAACATTGCAAATAAATGTCCTATAAATCGCATGGCCTGTCCATAACGAACTTGAAACATTGTATAAAATATTCTGGGCCCTCAGTTTCCCGTGCCTGTGAGTGTTCTCGACCGACACAGCTGTAGGCTATTTGTGAAAGGGATAAGAAGTAATCAAAATTTTCCCTTTTGTGGTTATCGAAAGGAATAGAGATGGAAATATTTTTCAAATACTTTGAGGAGTTATTCTCATTTGCAATTGGTTTTGATTAGACTTTGTTTACTTGCTGTTTGAGGTGAGAAAAAAATGTGCTTCGAGAGGCTCCACAACTCATTAGTGGTGCAGACAATCAGAAAAACTATCAGACATCCCCAAATGGGCTCATTTATGGATCTACATTTGTGCTCAGGCCAGGTAGACTGGTCCTACTACTATATGTGTAACCAGGTAGACTAGTCCTACTTCTATATGCGTAATCAGGTATACTAGTCCTTCTATATGTGTAACCAGGTAGACTAGTTCTACTTCTATATGCGTAATCAGGTAGACTAGTCCTACTTCTATATGTGTAACCAGGTAGACTAGTCCTACTTCTATATGCGTAATCAGGTATACTAGTCCTTCTATATGTGTAACCAGGTAGACTAGTTCTACTTCTATTTGTGTTGTTGGGTAGACTAGTCCTACTTCTATATGTGTAACCAGGTAGACTAGTCCTACTTCTATGTGTGTAACCAGGTAGACTAGTTCTACTACTATATGTGTAACCAGGTAGACTAGTTCTTCTACTATATGTGTAACCAGGTAGACTGGTCCTACTTCTATATGTGTAACCAGGTATACTAGTCCTTCTATATGTGTAACCAGGTAGACTAGTCCTACTTCTATATGTGTAACCAGGTAGACTAGTCCTACTTCTATATGTGTAACCAGGTATACTAGTCCTTCTATATGTGTAACCAGGTAGACTAGTCCTACTTCTATATGTGTAACCAGGTATACTAGTCCTTCTATATGTGTAACCAGGTAGACTAGTCCTACTTCTATTTGTGTTGTTGGGTAGACTAGTTCTACTTCTATATGCGTAATCAGGTAGACTAGTCCTACTTCTATATGTGTAACCAGGTATACTAGTCCTTCTATATATGTGTAACCAGGTAGACTAGTTCTACTTCTATTTGTGTTGTTGGGTAGACTAGTCCTACTTCTATGTGTGTAACCAGGTAGACTAGTCCTACTTCTATGTGTGTAACCAGGTAGACTAGTCCTACTTCTATATGCGTAATCAGGTAGACTAGTCCTACTTCTATATGTGTAACCAGGTATACTAGTCCTTCTATATATGTGTAACCAGGTAGACTAGTCCTACTTCCATATGTGTAACCAGGTAGACTAGTCCTACTTCTATAACACTTCTAGGAGTGTTTCAAACAAAAGACAGTGAATAAATTGACAAAACTGACGCATCTTGCGGGGTCAGGTCAGGGTGACCTGCCAGGGGCCGTTTCATTTAGTATCCGTTTGGGTCGGCTTTGGGGAATGATTGTATTTCCCCATAGTATGTTGTACCTCAAGTTGACCGACTGAAAGGGAGCATAACTTTATGACTATAATTACTGTTCCCTGAAGGAGGGATACGAGGTACAACACCTGTTTGTCCCCGCCCCTTCCTGGGTCTGTGAAGAGCGGTATTAAATTGAATATGACCTAAGGTTCGTATTTCTGTGTTTATTACATTATAGTTAAGTCTATGATTTGATATTTGATAGAGCAGTCTGACTGAGCGGTGGTAGGCAGCAGCAGGCTCGTAAGCATTCATTCAAACCAGCACTTTCCTGCGTTTGCCAGCAGCTCTTCGCAATTCTTGAAGCACAGCTCTGTTTATGACTTCAAGCCTATCAACTCCCAAGATTAGACTGGCAATACCAAAGTGCCTATAAGAACATTCGGGGCGGCAGGGTAGCCTAGTGGTTAGAGTGTAGAGGCGGCAGGTAGCCTAGTGGTTAGAGCGTTGGACTAGTAACCAGCCGGTAGCCTAGTGGTTAGAGTGTAGAGGCGGCAGGTAGCCTAGTGGTTAGAGTGTAGAGGCGGCAGGGTAGCCTAGTGGTTAGAGCGTTGGACTAGTAACCAGCCGGTAGCCTAGTGGTTAGAGCGTTGGACTAGTAACCAGCCGGTAGCCTAGTGGTTAGAGCGTTGGACTAGTAACCAGCAGGTAGCCTAGTGGTTAGAGCGTTGGACTAGTAACCGAAAGGTTGCAAGTTCAAATCGCCGAGCTGACAAGGTACAAATCTGTCGTTCTACCCCTGAACAGGCAGTTAACCTACTGTTCCTAGGCTGTCATTGAAAATACGAATTTGTTCTTAACTGACCTGCCTAGTAAAATAAAGGTAAAAAAATATATTAGATAAATAAATTCAAATGAATATGAAATACAAATGGTATAGAGAGAAATAGTAATATGTTAAAAGATTTTTTGCATCGCTTTTTTACGTTAGCTTTTTTTACATGGCTCATATTGTACTTTTACTTTCTTCTCCAACATTGTGTTTTTGCATTTTTTAAACCAAATGTTTCATTATTTATTTATTATTAAGATAAAATAAAAGTGTTCATTCAGTATCGTTGTAATACAAATATATAAACAATGTGTATATATATATATATATATAATAATAAAATATCGGTATCGGCTTTTTTTGGTCCTCCAATAATCGGTATTGGCGTTGAAGAATCATAATGGGTCGACCCCTACTATGTTATTGTTTGGTGAAGTTATGGGCCAATTTGTTAAGCACTTAGTGTACAAACCCTCATTGTCAGGCTGATGGAAAAGCTAGCTAAAGACCATTTTACTGGTTGAAGTGTTTTTTAAGTATAAAGCAGTTGATTTGCGACAGTAACACAAACATATTAAGCAGGAGATTCAAAACGAGCCTGACAATTATAATCCAAAAGTAGTGTTAAATTCACTCATAAGCAACCTGGAAATGGAGGCTATTATTGCTGTCAGCCTATGAGAACTCCCCTGA
Organism: Salvelinus namaycush; assembly: GCF_016432855.1. NCBI lineage: Eukaryota > Metazoa > Chordata > Actinopteri > Salmoniformes > Salmonidae > Salvelinus > Salvelinus namaycush. Next base: position 39,966 of record NW_024061436.1, read on the forward strand.
GTTTTCCCTCACGGTGGTGAATTAGTGAATAGACACCAGAGGTTAATGTGAGTTTCCTTCAGTAGCACTCCTGATCTTGTGCTGTAATATTCAGAATACATTGTGGAAAAACTACAATCTTCACTCACCATTTTTTGCTCCAGGCAGATATACTACATCCATAACTATCGGTTTCCTCATTACCAGATATACTACATCCATAACTAGTGGTTTCCTCATTACCAGATGTACTACATCCATAACTAGTGGTTTCCTCATTACCAGATATACTACATCCATAACTAGTGGTTTCCTCATTAGCAGATATACTACATCCATAACTAGTGGTTTCCTCATTACCAGATATACTACATCCATAACTAGTGGTTTCCTCATTACCAGATATACTACATCCATAACTAGTGGTTTCCTCATTACCAGATGTACTACATCCATAACTAGTGGTTTCCTCATTACCAGATATACTACATCCATAACTAGTGGTTTCCTCATTAGCAGATATACTACATCCATAACTAGTGGTTTCCTCATTACCAGATATACTACATCCATAACTAGTGGTTTCCTCATTACCAGATATACTACATCCATAACTAGTGGTATCCTCATTACCAGATATACTACATCCATAACTAGTGGTTTCCTCATTACCAGATATACTACATCCATAACTAGTGGTTTCCTTATTAGCAGGGTGGAGTTAATGCAATCGAATTGTGTGTGCATTGACCTTGTGACGCAATTTTATCAAACACAGAAAGGGGCCTATATTGGAAACCAATAGTCGTCTGGCACACTGCTTAGAGTTTCAACAACTTGAATAACTTATTTCTAGTTACCAATAATGTAAAAACAAGACAAAATATGACTATTGTTGCTATCTTGACTGTCTTAATTGTCAAATTTAATAGACGTCAGTTGTTGTACAATGTCATGGGTACACTCTGGGCATCACCTTTTACCTCAAATGAACATTGGATTTCTGCTGTTGTGGGCCTTTAACCATCTGTCTGACTTTGTCGTTCACACAGATGAGAGACGGGACAATCGTGGATCCTCTGGGGAGCCTCAACAATATCATGATGCTGAAGAGGCAGAGAAGAGTCTCTCCGCATCAGAACACCAGAAACACCAGCAGAGACCCACAGGGAAGAAATCTCACTGCTGCTCTGACTGTGGGAAAGGTTGCACATCTTCATCAGAACTTGAAACACACAAGAGAACACACACAGGAGAGAAATCTTATAGATGTGATCAATGTGGGAAGAGTTTTACTACATCTGGCTCTCTGACTTCACACCAGAGAATACACACAGGAGAGAAATCTTGTAGCTGTGATCAATGTGGGAAAAGTTTTACTACATCTAGCCAGCTGACTATACACCAGAGAATACACACAGGAGAGAAACCTTATAGCTGTAATAAATGTGGGAAGAGTTTTACTACATCTGGCTCTCTGACTTTACACCAGAGAACACACACAGGAGAGAAACCTTATAGCTGTGATCAATGTGGGAAGAGTTTTACTACATCTGGCTCTCTGACTTTACACCAGAGAATACACAAAGGAGAGAAACCTTATAGCTGTGATCAATGTGGGAAGAGTTTTACTACATCTGGCCAGCTGACTTCACACCAGAGAACACACACAGGAGAGAAATCTTGTAGCTGTAATCAATGTGGGAAGAGTTTTACTACATCTAGCCAGCTGACTATACACCAGAGAACACACACAGGAGAGAAACCTTATAGCTGTGGTCAATGTGGGAAGAGTTTTGGCCAATCTAGCCACCTGACATTACACCAAAGAACACACACAGGCGAGAAACCTTATAGCTGTGATCAATGTGGGAAGAGTTTTACTACATCTGGCTCTTTGACTTCACACCAGAGAATACACACAGGAGAGAAACCTTATTGCTGTGGTCAATGTGGGAAGAGTTTTGGTCAATCTAGCAATCTGACAGTGCACCAGAGAAGACACACAGGAGAGAAATCTCATAGCTGTGATCAATGTGGGAAGAGATACTCTAGTAAAATGTCTCTGATCAAACATCAGAAAATACATACATGAAGGAGTTGTTTCATGATATCAATGAAATAATGAAATTATGTCACAATGTAGAATGTTTTAACATTGTAGTAGGAGTATTTTAATTATGTTTTAATGATGTCACAATTGTCACAAGCCGGCTCATAGCCTGTGACAAAAATGAGGGGACACGAACAACAGGTATAGGCCAATTTAAAAGTGTTCTTTATTATAAACAAACTATTAACTTAAACTAAGAAAAAGGAATGAGGTGTGGATGTATCATAATGTAAGGTGTATGTAAAGTGCATGGGTGCATGAATATGTGTGTGTGAACATGACTGAGTGAAAACTATGCAAAACTAAAAAGGAACAAACAAATCATGAGCATACCTGGAGGAGCAGAGAGAGAGAGAGAGAGAGGTGATTAGTAAGCAGTTTTATACCCTGAGCCCAGGTGGCTCCAATCACTAACGACCCTCCTCTGCCTGCAGGAGGAACCGCCCCCTGCACTGCAGAGGAGGAGCCGTGACACAATGTAGAATGTTTAAACATTGTAGTAGGAGTATTTTAATTATGTTTTAATGATGTCACAATGTAGAATGTTTAAACATTGTAGTAGGAGTATTTTAATGATGTCACAATGTAGAATGTTTTAACATTGTAGTAGGAGTATTTTAATGATGTCACAATGTAGAATGTTTTAACATTGTAGTAGGAGTATTTTAATTATGTTTTAATGATGTCACAATGTAGAATGTTTAAACATTGTAGTAGGAGTATTTTAATGATGTCACAATGTAGAACCCTAAACGTTTGTCCCCTGTTCTATTGATTTTACCCATTCAACATGATATTGATATTAGCCTCAGGGGAAAAATCCAGGCTCTGAATTGAACGAGTACTATTTATGTGATTGAACAAAAAGTGACTAACAAAAAAGAGTTGTGTTACACTTACCATGTTGGTGACCCACTGGAATCACAATGTAGCTCGCTGTTTACCACATTGGTGACCCACTGGAATCACAATGTAGCTAGCTGTTTACCACGTTGGTGACCCACTGGAATCACAATGTAGCTAGCTGTTTACCACATTGGTGACCCACTGGAATCACAATGTAGCTAGCTGTTTACCACGTTGGTGACCCACTGGAATCACAATGTAGCTAGCTGTTTACCACGTTGGTGACCCACTGGAATCACAATGTAGCTAGCTGTTTACCACGTTGGTGACCCACTGGAATCACAATGTAGCTAGCTGTTTACCACGTTGGTGACCCACTGGAATCACAATGTAGCTAGCTGTTTACCACGTTGGTGACCCACTGGAATCACAATGTAGCTAGCTGTTTACCACGTTGGTGACCCACTGGAATCACAATGTAGCTAGCTGTTTACCACGTTGGTGACCCACTGGAATCACAATGTAGCTAGCTGTTTACCACGTTGGTGACCCACTGGAATCAAAATGTAGCTAGCTGTTTACCACGTTGGTGACCCACTGGAATCACAATGTAGCTAGCTGTTTACCACGTTGGTGACCCACTGGAATCAAAATGCAACACTTCAAACTGTTTCTGCATATTGGTTATTGATTTGGACACATTAAAACTGTGTTTTGACATTGCACTATTCCCATTTAGCAAAATGTCATTCAAAAGACGTTGAAAATAAGACTATGCCCGACGTCCAGTATATGTTCTGTCCAGTATATGTTCTGTCCAGTATATGTTCTGTCCAGTATATGTTCTGTCCAGTATATGTTCGGTTGTAGTTGAAAGTTGAAAAGATGTCTTTTCGGGTCGTTTTTTTTTCAATGACTTGAAAACAACTTAATTTCAACATACTTGCAGCCTAAACACATGGACGCAGTAAATGCTAATTGTCTTTATTCCACTACTGAAGAAGCATGACTCAAATCACCTCATATTTCAAACATCCAGCCTGACAAAAGATACATGTTTTATTATTCCATGCCTCACCATTAAGTTCATTATTGCCAATACATATTAACAAAGGGGTGTACATTTGGTTTTGATATTTCATATTTACAATCATGTAACATTTACTAATCATAGTTATTCATGCAACCAACTTGACATTTTTGGGTACATTTATATTGACATTGTTACCCTGCTTTTATAATATCAGGGTTCATTCTCAGATGTACTCCCAAATGTACTAGAGCATGACATTGGGGACTTTATATGCAACAACATGCCTATTGAGTGAACCCTGAAAAGAGAGAGAAGCTCCACAGTGAGGAGAAGAAGCTAGAAGCTAGTGAGTTTTAGGAAGACGAGAGTTCTAGAAGCTAGTGAGTTTTAGGAAGACGAGAGTTCTAGAAGCTAGTGAGTTTTAGGAAGACGAGAGTTCTAGAAGCTAGTGAGTTTTAGGGAGACGAGAGTTCTAGAAGCTAGTGAGTTTTAGGAAGACGAGAGTTCTAGAAGCTATTGAGTTTTAGGAAGACGAGAGTTCTAGAAGCTAGTGAGTTTTAGGAAGACGAGAGTTCTAGAAGCTAGTGAGTTTTAGGAAGATGAGAGTTCTAGAAGCTAGTGAGTTTTAGGAAGACGAGAGTTCTAGAAGATAGTGAGTTCTAGGATTCTATAGAAAGAAAAAGGAGAAAAAAATAATATGATCGTATATTATTATTTAGAAACGTGTTTTTTCTTGTTTTTAAATGTTGACAGCCAGTAGACACCATGTTTATATTGTAGAAGGTGAAGCATTGTAGATGATTATGTGAAATGGAAGTTGTAGAGATACTCTGAATGATTGGCTATGAAAAGCCAACTGACATTTACTCCTGAGGTGCTGACCTGTTACACCCTCAACAACCACTGTGTTTATTAATATTTGACCCTGCTGGTCATCTATGAACATTTGAACATCTTGGCCATGTTCTGTTATAATCTCCACTCGGCACAGCCAGAAGAGGACTGGCCACCCCTCAGAGCCTGATTCCTATCAAGGTTTCTTCCTAGGTTCTTGTCTTTCTAGGGAGTTTTTCCTAGCAACCGTGCTTCTACACCTGCATTGCTTGCTGTTTGGGGTTTTAGGCTGGGTTTCTGTACAGTACTCTGTGACATCAGCTGATGTAAGAAGGGCTTTATAAATACATTTGATTGATTGTACAACTGAATGCATTCAACTGAAATGTGTCTTGGGAGCACTGATTGGTGTCACCTCGTTAGTCAGTATGTGTTACACCTGTGCTGGCTTGTCCATCTCGTTAGTGGGAAGGTGTTTCACCTGAGCTGGTCCAGGTTCTATTTAAGAGTGTCTGGCTCAGTGCTCCAGTTGTCTTGATAGATGTGGAGAGTCAACACCTGTAGTTGCTCCACCTTTTTGGTTTGCTTCCTGTCTTTTAAGTTTGTTGTGGGTTTTTCTTTTGCTTTCCTCTTCTTGGCAGATTTAGTGGGTCTCATGGTGGGTGTTTTTTAGGTCCCAGTTGTTGTTACTAGTCAACTTCTAGTGGACACCCCCATAGTGTCTTTCAGAACCCCTCCTAAAACCTGTTTAGTTGTAGTTGTCAGTGACTCTGTTAGTTCTGAAAAACAAGCTTATATTTTGGGTTGGGTGGATATAGGATCATATTGTTTATATTTTAATCAATGGCATTTCCTTACAATTTCCATTAGTCTTTCAGTTGTTTTTCTTCTGTTTTTATCCTCTTATGTATGTTGTGTATGTAACCGATGTGAAATGGCTAGCTAGTTAGCGGTGGTGCGCGCTAATAGCGTTTCAATTGGTGATGTCACTCGCTTTGAGACCTTGAAGTAGTGGTTCCCCTTGCTCTGCAAGGGCCGCGGCTTTTGTGGAGCGATGGGTAACGATGCTTCATGGGTGACTGTTGTTGATGTGTGCAGAGGGTCCCTGGTTCGCGCGAGGAGACGGACTACAGTTACACTGTTACATGTACTAAATATATAGTTTAATTTTCATAGTTTTTTCCTGTTGTCGTGTCTTTACTGTTATTAAATTGAAGACATAGTTTTTATCAAAGATTCTCTGTAATTAGTTATTACGCGTTCAACTAAATTATAACGCAACTAATTAACTAGGAATTTGGGGCAGATATTTTCATATCTGATCAATAGTCATATCTGATCAATGAACTAAAAATTTTCTGTTTAATTTTCATAGTTTTTTCCTGTGAAACCATTGTGTTGCATCCATGTCTGACATGTGCTGTATAAATAAAGCTTGATTTGATTTGAAAATATTGCAAAACAAGAACATTTGACAAATGACCATAATATCAAAGAACAAATGTGTGTGTCTGAGGAGAAATTAACTTTCATACAGCCAAAGGGGGTGAGAAATTACACCAATATCAGTGAACAATTTATTTACAATGTAAATAAACATGGATGATGGAACATATTACCTTTAGCTGACGTGATGAACCACTAAGGGGACATAAATATTGACCTCTGACCTCTCTGGCTGTAGAAGTGTTCTTCCTAACCAGTCCCTCAACAGCTCTCTGACTGAGCTCCACCCTCACTGGGTCTTCAGAGGAGAGGAAGGCTGAGGAGGGATGGAAGGATGAATGGATCAGTCAATCAATAAAGTGTAGAGCTGCTGTCTATGCTGTCTGACAAAATCACTACTTTAGTAGTTCATTGAAGGAAATCAGGCTTTATGACTGCTGAATACCAACTATCAATCACTTAGATCATGTATTTTCAGGTAGAGATACATCTTTGGGATGTCCCAAGCCCATTGAAGTTTACATTTAAAATGGTTAAGGTAGGGGTTAGGGGTTAGGGTAGGGATGTCCCAAGGATCCCTGATTGCATTGACCATCGTGCATTCTTCTGTCTCTTTTACAGAGCAGGTGTAAAAGAAACACAGACAAGCCAAGTAGGCACGCAGTGGATTATGGTCACTGTAGTTAAATACGTTTTATGCGCTAAACTATGTATATTATTGGCCTGTTGGAAACTACAACTCCCTACTACATCACACAGTTCAGGCTGGATCTGATTTATCTCTAGAGAAACTACAACTCCCTACTACATCACACAGTTCAGGCTGGGTCTGATTTATCTCTAGAGAAACTACAACTCCCTACTACATCACACAGTTCAGTCTGGATCTGATTTATCTCTAGAGAAACTACAACTCCCTACTACATCACACAGTTCAGGCTGGGTCTGATTTATCTCTTGAGAAACTACAACTCCCTACTACATCACACAGTTCAGGCTGGGTCTGATTTATCTCTAGAGAAACTACAACTCCCTACTACATCACACAGTTCAGGCTGGGTCTGATTTATCTCTTGAGAAACTACAACTCCCTACTACATCACACAGTTCAGGCTGGATCTGATTTATCTCTAGACTAGTTCCAGACACACCCTCTAGAGTCTAGACAGACAGGCCAAAGGAGCTCGCCCCAATTCAGGGAACCGTTGATCTACTTCAGAGGAACTGTGTCTAGAGTGATTTCCTGTTGTTTTGACACCTCACTGGAAAACTAGAATAACTAGCTGTTGCTACAGAACGAGACGACCAATTCACAGTTAGTCTGTGTCTCGTTCTCCACACACGGACACACACCAAGATCACGTGTTTTCTATATGCACAAGATAGTTTGACTATGTAAGGCTTCTGAACTCCTTGTGTCATCGAGCTCTCGGCCTTCCACCTCAGAATGTAGGGCTGACCAGCTACATTATTGCAATTCTTATCAAATAAAGGTTGATTGTTTGAAGAAATGGCAAAGTCTCTCCTGATTGGTTAGAATTTCTACCACCAATGCAGCTTGGAGTGATCAGATGACAGAAGTTACATTTAGGTGCCAGGTGTAACTGAGGCCATAGATGCATCATATCCATTACTTTGAGTGTTTTATATAATATGTCTAAATGTGTTTCTTTCTGTGTTGCAGGGGCAGTCATGAAATGGAACGGCAAGGCCACAGAACATGACATAAGCAGAGCTGTGGGAGACCACCTCAAGCCCCTGGTAGAGCCGGGGGTAGTGTTTACCACTCCACCACAGCTTCAGCAGGCTGGAAAAGTGATACTGTTTTTCATACTAAGATGGACCATCAGTCTGTTGATTGATCAGTCATTGGGTTAATTTGTTTTGCAATATGTTCAAATCAAATCAAGCTTTATTTATACAGCACATTTCAGACATGCAACACAATGGCTTCTCAGGAAAAAACAATGAAAATAAACAGGAATATTTAGTACACAAACATAAGAGGATAAAAAACAATAATACCAACTTAAAGACTAATGAGCATCCTAAGGAAATGCCATTGATTAAAATATTAAAATATCCAATCCAAAAATATAAGCTTGTTTTTTAGGATGGGCTCTGAAAGTCACTATGGGGGTGTCCACTGAAAGTTGACTAGTAACAACAACTTGGACCTAAAAGACACCCACCACGAGACCCACTAAATCTGCCCAAGAAGAGGCAAACAAAAGAAAAACTCACACCAAACTTAAAGACAGGAAGCAAACCAAAAAGGTGGAGCAACTAAAGGTGTTGACTCTCCACATCTATCAAGACAACTGGAGCACTGGGCCAGACACTCTTAAATAGAACCTGGACCAGCTCAGGTGAAACACCTTCCCACTAACGAGATGGACAAGCCAGCACAGGTGTAACACATACTGATTAACGAGGTGACACCAATCGGTGCGCCCTACATGCTAACGAGCTAGACGTGCTGAAATCCAACCTCAAAACATAAATGGAAAAACCAAAGACTGTAACACCTTAAGAGAAAAAATATATCCTATATTTTTGTTGGACAACAGAAAACAATTTCCATTTCACATTATCAACTACAATGCTTCATGAGCCCAAACAAAACTCATCTCCAATACGGAAAAACGTGCAGTCAAAATAAATTGTGATCCATGGCAACGCACTGGCTAAACGCAAAACACAAATCTTTTTAACTCGAGACAATCAGCAACCAAGTTGTCCTTACAACAGACATGTCTGATTTCAAGAGGAAACTCCTGCAATATCCGTAGTAACTTTCCACCTCACTGCGAAGCTTCTCTCTCTTTACAGGGATCACTCGATAGGCATGTTGTTGGATCGGGGCCCAGTCCCCAATGTCATGCTCTAGTACAGGGGTGTCAAACTCATTCCACGGAGGGCCTAGTGTCTGCAGGTTTTTGGTTTTTCCTTTCAATAAAGCCCTAGACAACCAGGTGTGGGGAGTTCCTAACTAATTAGTGATGTTAATTCATCAATCAAGTACAAGGGAGGAGCGAAAACCCGCAGACACTCGGCCCCCCGTGGAATGAGTTTGACACCTGTGCTCTAGTACATTTGGGTTGGCACATCTGAGAATGAACCCTGCTATTCTAAAAGAAGGGCAACAATGTCAATATATTTATACCCGAAAATTGTCAGTTGATTGCATAAACAATTATGATTACTAAAAGTTACATGAATTGTAAACATGAATTACCAAAGCCAAATGTACACCCCTTTGATTATATGTATTGTCAATACTTCACTTAATGGTAATGCATGGTATATTAAAAAATGTTTGAAAAAAATATTTGTTTGCATAGTCTTATTTTCAATGACTTTTCAATTACATTTTGCTAGGTGGGATAGCCTCAATGTCAAAACACAGTTTTAACATGTCCAAATTAATAACCAATATGCAGAAACAGTTTGGGATAAATTGAAAACCTAAACATAACATGTGCTATTTACACAAACATCTGCCACAATAATCATATTTCCAGAAACGTTGTTTTGACAAGTAGCAATAAATCACTGATATCAATTAGGGGGGAAATCCGGTTGTACGTGATGTTGGAATGCATTTAAATGTAGGGGTCGCTAAACAAAGGAACGCAACACTAATTTGTCATAACTCATCGATATTATGCTAAAATCATTTGTGCGACAGGAGGGCGATGAGGTTGCCCGTCCTGTTAAAACTAGCAGCTCAAACACCCACACGGAATCTGGGAATAATGTGTACTTACTAAATCTCATAAATAGTACTCTTCCAATTCAGAGCCTGGATTTTCCCCCTGAGGCTAATATCCATATCATGTTGAAATCAATAGAACAGGGGACAAACGTTTAGGCTTCTACATTGTGACATCATTAAAATACTCCTACTACAATGTTAAATTAATTAATTGATATCATGAAACAACTGCTTCATGTATTTTTGATGTTTAGCCAGAGATCTTTTATCAGCTTCCCTCTGGTCACAGCTAAGTGGTTTCTCTCCTGTGTGTGTTCTCTGGTGTTGTTTGACTGAGTAAAACTCTTCCCACATTGATCACAGCTATAAGATTTCTATAATGTGTGTGTTTTCTCTGGTGTACATTCAGCTGCCCAGATGTAACAAACCTCTTCACACATTGATTACAGCTATAAGGTTTCTCTCCTGTGTGTGTTCTCTGGTGTATAGTCAGATAGCTAGATGTAACAAAACTCTTCCCACATTGATTACAGCTATACGGTTTCTCTCCTGTGTGTGTTCTCTGGTGCACTGTCAGTTCACTAGATTGACAAAAACTCTTCCCACATTGACCACAGCTATAAGGTTTCTCTCCTGTGTGTTTTCTCTGGTGTATAGTCAGAGAGCCAGATGTAGTAAAACTCTTCCCACATTGATCACAGCTATACGGTTTCTCTCCTGTGTGTATTCTCTGGTGCACTGTCAGTTCACTAGATTGACAAAAACTCTTCCCACATTGACCACAGCTATAAGGTTTATCTCCTGTGTGTCTTCTCTGGTGCACTGTCAGATAGCCAGAAGTAGTAAAACTCTTCCCACATTGAACACAGCAATAAGGTTTATCTCCTGTGTGTAGTCTCTGGTGTATAGTCAGATTTCGAGATGTAACAAAACTCTTCCCACATTGATCACAGCTATAAGGTTTCTCTCCTGTGTGTGTTCTCTGGTGTGTAGTCAGATTGCTAGATGCAGTAAAACTCATCCCACATTGAACACAGCTATAAGATTTCTCTCCTGTGTGTATTTTCTGGTGTACTGTCAGAGAGTCAAATGTAGTAAAACTCTTCCCACATTGATCACAGCTATAAGGTTTCTCTCCTGTGTGGGTCCTTTGATGAATTTTAATGCCTGATGAGGTGAATCTCTTCCCACAGTCAGAGCAGCAGTGAGTTCTCTTCCCTGTGGATCTCTGCAAGTGTTTATTGAGGTGTTCTGATCTGGAGAGACTCTTCTCTGCCTCGTCAGCATCATGAGGTTGTTGAGGCTCCCCAAAGGATCCACGATAGTCCCGTATCTCTCCTGTGTGAACAACAAAGTCAGATGATTAAAGGCCCACAACAGTGGAAATCCACTGTAAAAGGTGATGCCAACAGTGTAGCCATGATGTTGTACAACAATTGATGTCTGTAATGAATGTTAAAATTATTTGACAATTGTCTTAAAATGAGCAAGAATAGTCATATTTTAGTAGTAAGATCGATGATTGTAGACTTGAAATAAGTTATTCATGTTGTTGAAACTCTAAGCAGTGTGTCAGACGACTTTTGGTCTCCAATATAGGCCCCTTTCTGTGTTTCATAAAATTGCGGCACAAGGGCGATGCACATGCAATTTCATTGCAGAAACTCCTCCCTGCTAATGAGGAAACCGATAGTTATGGATGTAGTATATCTGGTAATGAGGAAACCGCTAGTTATGGATGTAGTATATCTGGTAATGAGGAAACCACTAGTTATGGATGTAGTGTATCTGCTAATGAGGAAACCGCTAGTTATAGATGTAGTATATCTGGTAATGAGGAAACCACTAGTTATGGATGTAGTATATCTGGTAATGAGGAAACCACTAGTTATGGATGTAGTATATCTGGTAATGAGGAAACCGCTAGTTATGGATGTAGTATATCTGGTAATGAGGAAACCACTAGTTATGGATGTAGTATATCTGGTAATGAGGAAACCACTAGTTATGGATGTAGTATATCTGGTAATGATGAAACCACTAGTTATGGATATAGTATATCTGGTAATGAGGAAACCACTAGTTATGGATGTAGTATATCTGCCTGGAGCAAAAATGGTGAGCAAAGATTTGAGTTTTCACAATGTATTCTGAATGTGAATAGGGGAAAACTCAGGGGAGTAGCCTCCATTTCCAGGTTGCTTATGAGTGCATTTCACACTACTTTGGATTATAATTGTAAGGCTCGTTTGAATGTCCTGCTTAATATAATGTTTGTGTCATCACAAATCAACCGCTTTGTATTTAAAAAACACTTCAACCAGTAAAATGCTCTTTGTCTAGCTTTTCCATCAACCTGACAATGAGGGTTTGTACACTATTTGCCAAATTGGCCCATAACTTCACCTAACAGCAAATATAACTAATGAATGAAGAAGCACTTTGATTGCTGTTGCATGACATACATAGTGTACTCTAGGATCCATAACAACAACATAGACCTACTGTAGGACCCATAACTTCACCTAACAATAACATAGACCTACTGTAGAACCCATAACAATAACATAGACCTACTGTAGGACCCATAACTTCACCTAACAATAACAGACCTACTGTAGGACCCATAACTTCACCTAACAACATAGACCTACTGTAGGACCCATAACTTTACCAAATAAATAAAGGAAAATAGCTCTGTGTGTTGTACAATAGCCGATCCATCAAGGAACAGTTCTCTACACATTATGAGCAAAGTATCTCTGTGTGCAAACAGACTAACGAGACCCTACTGTAAATCAAGCAGACAATAACATTATAAACACCAATTTGTTAGGGATGTTGGATCCAACGTGGAGCACGGCATAACTGTCTTTACCAGAGTAATGAATGAAGAAGAACTTTGGTTGTTGTTGCATGTCGTGATGTTTGTCATGTGACTGTCATTCAGAAAATGATTTCCTGGATCAGGTGATGATAGTTGAACATGTGACTAACTAAACAGCTACAGTATTAAGAATGATGTGTAATTATTGAAGAACTGCGTTAATGACAGTATCCACTTGGGTGTTGTCAATAAAGTTAAGGTGACTCTCGGTTAGAACCCTTGAATTTAGCAAACTCAAATGATTTGATTTGGAATTTCTGTGCCCATGAAAACTGTTTTCCCACCGTAATATAAGGAAACTAAATGTTACGTAGGTAGAGTGTATTTCAGAGATCTGAATACAAAAAAGTGTACTAACAGGACAATAACCTAAACCACAAGGCCAAATCTACACTGGAGGAGCAAACCAAGATGACATTGAATGTTCCTGAGTGGCCTAGTTACAGTTTGGACTTAAATCATCTTGAAAATCTATGGAAAGACTTGAAAATGGCTTTCTAGCAATGATCAACAACCAACTTGACAGAACAGGAAGGATTTTAAAAAGAATAATGAATATTCACATGAAGATCAGTCTCCTATTGGATGACATCACGACTTCCCATCAAGCCAACTCCTTGAAGGCCTTACTATGACATCACTCACTCCTTCTGGTTTGCAGTTGTCTAAAAAAACACTATTTTCCTCAAAACAACAGTGTTATAGAAGCATCTATATACAGTGTGTGCAAATGGAGTACAGAGGCAATAAAGGCAATAATGCAATAAATAGGCCGTAGTAGCAAAGTAATTACAATTTAGCATATTAACACTGGAGTGATAGATGTGCAGATGATGATGTGCAAGTAGAATATATGTGACTGTAACATATATAACATATATAATATATAAATACTGGTGTGATAAAAAAAGTTAATAAAAACATGGGGATGAGGTAACCATTGGATGGGCTACTTACAGATGGGCTGTGTACAGCTGCAGCGATCGGTAAGCTGCTCAGATAGTTGATTCTTAAAGCTAGTGAGGGAGATATAAGTCTCCAACTTCAGCGATTTTTGCAATTCGTTCCAGTCATTGGCAGCAGAGAACTGGAAGGAAAGGCGGCCAAAGTAGGTGTTGGCTTTGGGGATGACCAGTGAGATATACTTCCTGGAGCATACTTCTCTGCTGCCAATGACTGGAATGAACTACAAAAATCTCTGAAACTGGAAACACTTATCTCCCCCACTAACTTTAAGCACCAGCTGTCAGAGGAGCTCACAGATTACTGCACCTGTACATAGCCCATCTTTAATTTAGCCCAAACAACTACCTCTTCCCCTACTGTATTTATTTATTTTGCTCCTTTGCACCCCAGTATTTCTACTTTGCACATTCTTCCACTGCAAATCTACCATTCCAGTGTTTTACTTGCTATATTGTATTTACTTTGCCACCATGGCCTTTTTTTGCATTTACCTCATTTGCTCACATTGTATATAGACTTATTTTTCTACTGTATTATTGACTGTATGTTTGTTACACTCCATGTGTAACTCTGTGTTTTTGTATGTGTCGAACTGCTTTGCTTTATCTTGGCCAGGTCGCAGTTGTAAATGAGAACTTGTTCTCAACTTGCCTACCTGGTTAAATAAAGGTGAAATAAATAAATAAAATAGATCAGCAACGGTGGCTTGCAAACAGTGGATAGTAAGTAGCCCACCTTTGGAATAACTATGTATAGTTATAAGTGTAGTATCCTGTATAACTATGTATAGTTATAACTGTAGTATCCTGTATAACTGTAGTATCCTGTATAACTATGTATAGTTATAACTGTAGTATCCTGTATAACTGTAGTATCCTGTATAACTATGTATAGTTATAACTGTAGTATCCTGTATAACTGTAGTATCCTGTATAACTATGTATAGTTATAACTGTAGTATCCTGTATAACTGTAGTATCCTGTATAACTATGTATAGTTATAACTGTAGTATCCTGTATAACTGTAGTATCCTGTATAACTGTAGTATCCTGTATAACTATGTATAGTTATATCTGTAGTATCCTGTATAACTGTAGTATCCTGTATAACTGTAGTATCCTGTATAACTATGTATAGTTATAACTGTAGTATCCTGTATAACTATGTATAGTTATAACTGTAGTATCCTGTATAACTGTAGTATCCTGTATAACTATGTATAGTTATAACTGTAGTATCCTGTATAACTGTGTATAGTTATAACTGTAGTATACTGTATAACTGTAGTATCCTGTATAACTATGTATAGTTATAACTGTAGTATCCTGTATAACTGTAGTGTCCTGTATAACTATGTATAGTTATAACTGTAGTATCCTGTATAACTGTAGTATCCTGTATAGCTATGTATAGTTATAACTGTAGTATCCTGTATAACTATGTATAGTTATAACTGTAGTATCCTGTATAACTATGTATAGTTATAACTGTAGTATCCTGTATAACTGTAGTATCCTGTATAACTATGTATAGTTATAACTGTAGTATCCTGTATAACTGTAGTATCCTGTATAACTATGTATAGTTATAACTGTAGTATCCTGTATAACTGTAGTATCCTGTATAACTGTAGTATCCTGTATAACTATGTATAGTTATAACTGTAGTATCCTGTATAACTGTAGTATCCTGTATAACTGTAGTATCCTGTATAACTGTAGTGTCCTGTATAACTGTAGTGTCCTGTATAACTGTAGTATCCTGTATAACTGTAGTATCCTGTATAACTGTAGTATCCTGTATAGCTATGTATAGTTATAACTGTAGTATCCTGTATAACTATGTATAGTTATAACTGTAGTATCCTGTATAACTGTAGTATCCTGTATAACTATGTATAGTTATAACTGTAGTATCCTGTATAACTGTAGTATCCTGTATAACTGTAGTATCCTGTATAACTATGTATAGTTATAACTGTAGTATCCAGTATAGTCTGGGAGGAGGTGAAACCACTCAGGCTTATTTGATGTGATCTAATGTTTTGATCATCTAGTTTTCCTTACAAGCATTCAGTCACCAAAGGGGGTTCGGTCATTCCTTTGTTTATATACTGTCTCATTGACAAAAATATTTTGGATTATTTGTTTACATCATTCCTTTGTCTCGACATATACAGTAAACGTACCGAGGTTCTAATGTTGCCAAGGAGACACATTTATTATTTATTTACAGTTTGGAGGGTTGGGGGTCTTACATCCAGGAGATGTAGTATCCTGTATACCTATGTATAACTGTAGTATCCTGTATAACTGTAGTATCCTGTATAACTATGTATAGTTATAACTGTAGTATCCTGTATAACTATGTATAGTTATAACTGTTGTATCCTGTATAACTGTAGTATCCTGTATAACTATGTATAGTTATAACTGTAGTATCCTGTATAACTATCTATAGTTATAACTGTAGTATCCTGTATAACTATAGTATCCTGTATAACTGTAGTATCCTGTATAACCATGTATAGTTATAACTGTAGTATCCTGTATACCTGTAGTATCCTGTATAACTGTGTATAGTTATAACTGTAGTATCCTGTATAACTGTAGTATCCTGTATAACTATGTATAGTTATAACTGTAGTATCATGTATAACTGTAGTATCCTGTATAACTGTAGTATCCTGTATAACTATGTATAGTTATAACTGTAGTATCCTGTATAACTATGTATAGTTATAACTGTAGTATCCTGTATAACTGTAGTATCCTGTATAACTATGTATAGTTATAACTGTAGTATCCTGTATAACTGTAGTATCCTGTATAACTGTAGTATCCTGTATAACTATGTATAGTTATAACTGTAGTATCCAGTATAGTCTGGGAGGAGGTGAAACCACTCAGGCTTATTTGATGTGATCTAATGTTTTGATCATCTAGTTTTCCTTACAAGCATTCAGTCACCAAAGGGGGTTCGGTCATTCCTTTGTTTATATACTGTCTCATTGACAAAAATATTTTGGATTATTTGTTTACATCATTCCTTTGTCTCGACCCAGTACACAGTAAACGTACCGAGGTTCTAATGTTGCCAAGGAGACACATTTATTATTTATTTACAGTTTGGAGGGTTGGGGGTCTTACATCCAGGATACACATTTTATTATTTATTTACAGTTTGGAGGGTTGGGGGTCTGACATCCAGGAGACACATTTGATTATTTATTTAGTTTGGAGGGTTGGGGGTCTGACATCCAGGCGACACATTTTAGTTCTAATGGTGCCGTTCTGTTATTCTTTTCAGCTTCTTTTTCCAAGCATCTTACATTACTCTGAGACTAGTTATCCTGGGATCTTACATTACTCTGAGACTAGTTATCCTGGGATCTTACATGACTCTGAGACTAGTTATCCTGGGATCGTACATTACTCTGAGACTAGTTATCCTGGGATCTTACATTACTCTGAGACTAGTTATCCTGGGATCTTACATTACTCTGAGACTTGTTATCCTGGGATCTTACATTACTCTGAGACTAGTTATCCTGGGATCTTACATTACTCTGAGACTAGTTATCCTGGGATCTTACATTACTCTGAGACTAGTTATCCTGGGTTCTTACATTACTCTGAGACGAGTTATCCTGGGATCTTACATTACTCTGAGACTAGTTATCCTGGGGAATAGTTTCAATACATTTGCAAAAAACCTCAACCTGTTTTTGCTTTGGCATTATGGGGTATTGTGATGTCATTATGGGGTATTGTGATACATTTTAGAATAAAGGGATGCACCGATATTACATTTTTGGCCAATACCGATATCCAATATTTTCCTTGCCCCAAAAAACGATACCGATAACCGATATTTAAAATTTTAGCGGCCTTTTAAGCATTCTAGTACAGTTAAAAAGTTAAACACACACACGGACGCAGCGGTATAAGCCACTGCATCTCAGTGCAAGAGGTATCACTACAGACCCTGGTTCAAATCCAGGCTGTATCACATCCGGCCGTGATTGGGAGTCCCACAGTAGTTGTCTGTTATTGGTGTAGAGGACGACAAAGGAGAGGGATCCCACATGTGGATAGGAAGATACAATTTATCATTATTACTGGAAAATATTCATTTAAAATCCAGGAATTTTACAACTTTAGCTCTCTAGGTCAAGCCAGTAGGTTACAGTAGGTTGTATCTCTCTAGGACATGCCAGTAGGTTACAGTAGGTTGTAACTCTCTAGGTCAAGCTAGTAGGTTACAGTAGGTTGTATCTCTCTAGGTCATGCCAGTAGACTACAGTAGGTTGTATCTCTCTAGGTCATGCCAGTAGGCTACAGTAGGTTGTATCTCTCTAGGTCATGCCAGTAGGTTACAGTAGGTTGTAACTCTCTAGGTCATGCCAGTAGGTTAGAGTAGGTTGTAACTCTCTAGGTCATGCCAGTAGGCTACAGTAGGTTGTATCTCTCTAGGTCATGCCAGTAGGCTACAGTAGGTTGTAACTCTCTAGGTCATGCCAGTAGATTACAGTAGGTTGTATCTCTCTAGGTCATGCCAGTAGGCTACAGTAGGTTGTAACTCTCTAGGTCATGCCAGTAGGTTACAGTATGTTGTATCTCTCTAGGTCATGCCAGTAGGTTGTATCTCTCTAGGTCAAGCCAGTAGGCTACAGTAGGTGGTAACTCTAGGTCATGCCAGTAGGTTACAGTAGCTTGTATCTCTCTAGGTCATGCCAGTAGGCTACAGTAGGTTGTATCTCTCTAGGTCATACCAGTAGGTTACAGTAGGTTGTATCTCTCTAGGTCATGCCAGTAGGTTACAGTAGGTTGTATCTCTCTAGGTCCTGCCAGTAGGCTACAGTAGGTTGTAACTCTCCAGGTCATGCAATTAGGCTACAGTAGGTTGTATCTCTCTAGGTCATGCCAGTAGGTTACAGTAGATTGTAACTCTCTAGGTCATGCCAGTAGGTTACAGTAGGTTGTATCTCTCTAGGTCCTGCCAGTAGGCTACAGTAGGTTGTATCTCTCTAGGTCATGCCAGTAGGTTACAGTAGGTTGTAACTCTCTAGGTCATGCCAGTAGACTACAGTAGGTTGTATCTCTCTAGGTCATGCCAGTAGGCTACAGTAGGTTGTAACTCTCTAGGTCATGCCAGTAGACTACAGTAGGTTGTATCTCTCTAGGTCATGCCAGCAGGTTACAGTAGGTTGTATCTCTCTAGGTCATGCCAGTAGGCTACAGTAGGTTGCATCTCTCTAGGTCATGCCAGTAGGCTACAGTAGGTTGTATCTCTCTTGGTCATGCCAGTAGGCTACAGTAGGTTGTATCTCTCTAGGTCATGCCAGTAGGTTACAGTAGGTTGTAACTCTCTAGGTCATGCCAGTATGCTACCGTAGGTTGTAACTCTCTAGGTCATGCCAGTAGGCTACAGTAGGTTGTATCTCTCTAGGTCATGCCAGTAGGCTACAGTAGGTTGTATCTCTCTAGGTCATGCCAGTAGGCTACAGTAGGTTGTATCTCTCTAGGTCAAGCCAGTAGGCTACAGTAGGTTGTATCTCTCTAGGTCATCCCAGTAGGCTACAGTAGGTTGTAACTCTCTAGGTCATGCCAGTAGGCTACAGTAGGTTGTATCTCTCTAGGTCATCCCAGTAGGCTACAGTAGGTTGTAACTCTCTAGGTCATGCCAGTAGGCTACAGTAGGTTGTATCTCTCTAGGTCATGCCAGTAGGCTACAGTAGGTTGTATCCAAGTGGAAACAATTATCAACCCAATGTGGAAAGTGTCGAATTTGGTCATCAACAAAATGAAAGGCTTATTTGCTACGTGAGGTTTACTTGATCTAACAGAAGTTTCGTAATGATTCAGTTGTTATGTGGACACGTGACATACCGACAACTTTGATAAAAACACTATAGGAGTTGTCTCCAGATCACTATGCATATTCATGCTAGTAGCTTAGCATCTCTCTCTATTGAATACAGGCGGTTGACGTCAACAACCCTCATATTATTGTAATCTATTGTTTATATTCTAAGATGAATCCACCAATCCAAAGAAAGGATAGGCGGGAGCTAGACAACCCGCAGTGAAGCTTTGTGGACAACGACTCCCCTTGTTAGGGCGGCGAGACCTCTTGTCAATATATCCATAATCTTTGTTGTAGGCAACCCAACTCTCGCATGGCACTATTGGGGGGCACGGTGTGCAGTAAATCATCACTACATGAAAATCACTACATGCCGTGCCCCCCAGTCTGCGGTCAGAAGATAGTTCCTTCTCAAATAAATATATATTAAGTCACTTTTTGTTAACGGAACAGAGAAAATAAGGGGTAGCTTGTTCTCTACGTCGTCTGATTCTAGACATATCAGTCATCATCCTGGGCCCTCCGTTGAAAAGGTATTGACGAGCCAACTCTGAAAATCCAAAGTTAAAAACAAAATTCAAGACGGTACTTACTGGTGTTAATCAGATCTCCTATCTCCACCTCTTCATCTTTCAATGTGACAGTAATCTCCCCTTCCTTCTTCACTACAAAAACTACATCCTCCTCTTCTTTTACTGTAACCTCCTCCTCTTTCACTCTGAACGCGTCTTCCTCTTCTTTAACTGTAACAGCCTCACCTTCTACTTCTTGTTTTACTGTGACCTCCTCTTCTTCCTTCTCCTCTTTCACGACAATGTTCAGCCCCAGAGCTTCTTTTTCCATCCAGCAGACCGCCTCTTCTTTAACAAGAGGGGAGAAGTTTAGGGAGCTCATGGTCGGGGATGTTAGCTAGCTAGCTATCATTAGCGACTAGGCTAGTGCTAACTTAACCAGCCAGCTACTATAGCTGACTAATAAAGAATAACGTAATATTAAATTAAATAGGTTAACAAGTAGATAAGACAGAAGTGTGTCTAAAACACAGTAGGTAATATACACCGAAAGCGTATAAATGGCTTGAATCTTTCGGCTATGTTGGCTAGCAAGCTACCGAGGTGGTTGACGAGCTGTTTATGAAGAACCGTCCACTAGATTATACGTCACGCTGGCAGCGTCGCCTGAAAGACGCACATCGCCGTCTGCTGACTGGAGGGGAAACGCAGTTGAGGATCATATTTTATTTTCCGACAAAGATTATTGTAAATGGATTTAATTAAATAATACCATTATATTGAGACATACAAAGACAGGAATGTGTTGATTGATTAGTGCGAATAAAAAATGGTTACTAGAGCACATTTAAGGCAGTTATATTAAGTCAAACTAAATCTAAATAAGTAGCTAGCTACTGTAGGTCCATACTGCTCCTACATGGTGTAACAATACATCATGTAGATGTATATAATGAACAGACTAGGTCTATACTGCTCCTACATGGTGTAACAATACATCATGTAGATGTATATAATGAACAGACTAGGTCTATACTGCTCCTACATGGTGTAACAATACATCATGTAGATGTATATAATGAACAGACTAGGTCTATACTGCTCCTACATGGTGTAACAATACATCATGTAGATGTATATAATGAACAGACTAGGTCTATACTGCTCCTACATGGTGTAACAATACATCATGTAGATGTATATAATGAACAGACTAGGTATATACTGCTCCTACATGGTGTAACAATACATCATGTAGATGTATATAATGAACAGACTAGGTCTATACTGCTCCTACATGGTGCAACAATACATCATGTAGATGTATATAATGAACAGACTAGGTCTATACTGCTCCTACATGGTGTAACAATACATCATGTAGATGTACACTACCATTCAAAAGTTTGGGGTCACTTAGAAATGTCCTTGTTTTTTAAAGAAAATCTATTTTTTTTCATTTATGTAGCTGTTTTTGCTTTGTCATTATGGGGTATTGTGATGTCATTATGGGGCAATGTGATGTCTTATGGGGTGTTGTGATGTCATTATTGGTTATTGTGTAGATTGATGATGGAAAAAAGGTATTGAATGATTTTTAGAATAAGGCTGTAATGTAACAAAATGTGGAATAAGTGAAGGGGTCTGAATGCTTTCCGAATGCATTGTATATATAGGGGCAGTACTTAGTGACATCACTTCATGAAACAGGAGGTACAAATATATAACATAGGTTCACAATATCAACATTCAATGTATCAATATATATGACCAAGCTGTAAGTGGAAACGCCAGCCCAGCCACAATCCTAGAGGTTCACTGATGATCAACCTCCTCCTTCACATCTGACTCCTGATGATCAACCTCCTCCTTCACATCTGACTCCTGATGATCAACCTCCTCCTTCACGTCTGACTCCTGATGATCAACCTCCTCCTTCACATCTGACTCCTGATGATCAACCTCCTCCTTCACATCTGACTCCTGATGATCAACCTCCTCCTTCACATCTGACTCCTGATGATCAACCTCCTCCTTCACATCTGACTCCTGATGATCAACCTCCTCCTTCACATCTGACTCCTGATAATCAACCTCCTCCTTCACATCTGACTCCAGTGATCAATCCAGAGCGTCTTCTTTTTTGGGGGAATCCTGATGGACGACGTCATCGAATAGGACGTCATCACCACACACAAGTTAATTGTCGTTGAGGTTATTAATGGGAAGATGATATAAAAAAAAAAATGATATAATTTTATAATTATATAAAGACCTGCTGTTTTCAAACTCTATTCCCTATGATGTATACTACAACAGAAATAACTTAAAATGTATAACTTTAAATTAAACCAATATTTTGCACTCATGACTTGACTGATTAAAGTAAACCACAGTTTTGTAAATACATAACGCCATCTAACCAAATATCAAATGAATGTTAGCTATATGCAGTTATCTTAGCCAGCCAGCTAACATTAGCTATATGCAGTTATCTTAGCCAGCCAGCTAACATAAGCTATATGCAGTTATCTTAGCCAGCCAGCTAACATAAGCTATATGCAGTTATCTTAGCCAGCCAGCTAATGTTAGCTATATGCAGTTATTTTAGCCAGCCAGCAAACATTAGCTATATGCAGTTATCTTAGCCAGCCAGCTAACAATTAGCTATATGCAGTTATCTTAGCCAGCTAACGTTAGCCATATGCAGTTATCTTAGCCAGCCAGATAACGTTAGCTATATGCAGTTATCTACGCCAGCAAGCTAACATTAGCTATATGCAGTTAACTTAGCCTGCCAGCTAACGTTAGCTATTTAGCCAACTAGCTATTAGCCTAACCAGCGTAGCCAACCAGCACCGAGACCATTTAGAACCAAACTAACAAAACCTAAACGTGTTTGCAGATCAAAAGATCAGAGACAAACAGAATGATGGGAGAAAATTAACCTTCAGAAGTCATTGATCAATGCTGATAAAGTAACACACTGCTTCAATAATAATGAGTAGTTATTTATGATGTAAGGTGATTTGTAGAGCAGTCAGTTGGCAGTCGCCTGCAGTGTCGAACCAAACCAAACCAATCAGGTGGTTGTTCGACGAAATGAAGTTCCAGACGTCATTGATCACGTGCTGCTGATAAAGTGATACAGGCATCAGCACACTGCTTTGAAGTTTAATGCTTTCAAAGCCTCGTACCTCCGGTATCAAACGTAACATATCTTAGAGTTGACGAAACAAAAAGGAAAAAAAGCTTTGAAGGTGTACTACAGTTTAGTGATTTGGACGCATGGCTCGTAGCTCCGGTATCAAACGTAACATCCCCATCGAAAAGTTGACAAAACATAAAGAAGCAAGCAGGTTGATTTCCTCTGTCATTTTGAGCCCACGGCAAGAAGTCACCAGAGCCCACCGTGCTAACAGGTTCCCACTAGATAACACAACCACACAGTTAATGAAAAGCATGAGGTGAAGCTTGAGCTAGATATCAACCTATCGAGCTAGTGTGACCTTCCTGGTCTCTCAAGTCAGTGAGTCAACACAGGAAGGAGCAATGGATGGATAGTTCATTTATTTCCAAAGCTGCAATGATGGGACACACACAGTACGGATGAATGATCAGTAGTGACGGGATATAAATAGCACTCCCACAGCAATTCTACATTAATCTGCCCTATAATATACTAACAAAAAAACTATTGAAATGTCTATCAAAGTCATTGTGATCGTATAGTGGATTTAACCATTCCTACTAATTCCTAATTTACTATTATAAATGAATCAATTGTTTCCATGTATCTCATATTCACTACATGAGAATAAACTGTCATCCATTTTAGTATCAAAATATATCAAATTAACCTGGAAATGACTAAATGTCCCCCTCTGGTGGTGAAGAAGTATAACACACCTAAACTAACAAAACCGGGCTAATAAACTGGCAGGTGTTCATGGGTTTAGAGAACATGTACTTCATACATTTGTCATAAATGACCTGCATTGATGAGACACACAGTGTGGATGAATGATCAGTAGTCGACAGGGTAAAAATAGCACTCCTAAAGAAGATGCATTTTCCAGTTAGATACCAACTTGAAAGAGGGAACTTTAGCATAAAACCCACATGGAAACTGAGATTTGGCAAATAACATATAAAGAGAGGCTTATTTGACGCCAAACCAACAACAGTAGTTACTAAAACATAAATTGCTATTGTATGATTTAAAAGGTGGATTTTATGATGTAATGTCAACTTTATATATTTCTATCCCGGGACAATTCAATTTTGAACTCACCCACAGCAATTCTCCATAAATCTGCTGTGGATTACCCAGAATCCCGAAATAAATGAATACATATGTGATCATTCAAAAACATAACTGGTTGTGCTTATAGGGAACCAGATCGTGAACACAACTAAGTTACTAAGTCTTTAACCACACTGTATTGTTACACTGGTGAGTAAAAACTCATGCTTCCTACACTAACTTTTTGTCTGAACATTATAATATATATTTTACGTCACACTAGCGTCATTGTCTTAAAGTCGCACATCTCCATCGCAGTCAGAGGTTCAGACTGAGCGTTACCCACTCCAGTCAGCTGATGGCGGTGTGCGATTTTAAGGCAATGCTGTTAGTGTGACGTATAATCTAGTGGACGGAACGCAATGCTGTTAGTGTGACGTATAATCTAGTGGACGGAACGCTTCTTTCAGCAGCAGCAACAGTTAGTCCGCCACCTCGGTAGCTTGCTAGCCAAAGTAGCCGAACCCATAAAGCTCTTTAGACGCTTTAGTGTATATTAGCCACTGTATTTTAAACCCTTGTCTGTCGTCTAGTTGGTTAGTTATCCTATTTAATTTCATATTTACGGTGCTGTTGTTATTATTCAGCTAGCGGGCTGGTTAAGTTAGCATTAGCCTAGCTAGCTAACATCTCCGACCATGAGTTCACTAAATTACTCTCTTCCTGCTGAAGAAGAGACGGTCTGTTGGACGGAGAAAGAAGCTCTCATCAAAGAGGAGGAGGAAGAGAAGGATGTTACAATACAAAAACAAGTAGAGGGTGAGGTTGTTACAGGGAAAGAAGAAGAGAAAGACGTTACAGTGAAAGAGGAGGAGGGTGTTACAGTAAAAGATGAGGACGATTCAGTTTTTGAAGTGAAAGCGGAGGATGGGGAGTTTACGGTCTCATCGGAAGAAGAGGAGGAAGAAACTGAATATCTGGGCCCGATTTCCCAAACGCAATTTAAGGCATCCAGTGGTTCTAAAGATGAACTTAGCCATAAGATGGTTTTGAGAAACCGGGCCGTGATTACCACTGTTAAGTACTGTCTTAAATACAGAGGTACAAACTCTGCAGTTGTTGAACTGATGTTTGGTGTTAAAAGGGAAATCTGTAATAGCCATTGATTCTTGGAGAATATAACACATGCATCATGAGCTTAGTTCAACTGTTGTTCCCCATCAGAACCCAAAAATAAGCTTTTTTTACTCCAATGTTTAGAAACAATGTAAATCAACAGCCTCAACATTGTTAAAACTATAATGTTGATATCATGGATGGTCAGTCCTTTCATCCATAGGTCTGTCTATGAATTTGAGAGTAGTTAAGTGTCTCCAGGCCCATCATCATCTTATTACCAAAACAGTGGTGGAATGACTGCTTTGTTATTGTTTCAACTTCAGATTGGTTGATTGATGTGTGGCTTTTTTAAAGGGACAACCTAGGATTTAAACAGCAACAAAATGGCTGCCAAGAGACTTGGTTTGGTAAACAGCTGAGGGATGGGGGCTGGAGAAATGTAACCACTCTCAAATTCATTGAGAAAGCTATTGTAGCAACCGTAACCCAACACCTAGCGATCTCGTCAAGAAGTTCAGACATCTTGGCGTAACAGTTATAAGGTGTTGGCTTGACGGTCACTAGACCCAGGTTTGAGTTCAGCTCAGGGCAACCCCCTGAATTCACTACACTATGAATACAAGGACTGGCCATCCATGATATCATAATGATAGTTTTACCAGGTTTCTAGGATATATAGTATATTCTAGTATTCATCCATGATGTCATAATGATAGTTTAACCAGGTTTCTAGGCTATATAGTATATTCTAGAATTCATCCATGATGTCATAATGATAGTGTAACCAGGTTTCTAGGATATATAGTATATTCTAGTATTCATCCATGATGTCATAGTGATAGTTTAACCATGTTTCTAGGCTATATCGTATATTCTAGAATTGCCAGTGTAGATTTCCTGTGGAGGCTAATTATTAGAGCTGTTGATAAGTCATTGTATAATATTCAGCCAATTTTTTTTCATGCCTTTACATTAATGGCAAGACATACCTAGATGCAATTACATTCATGAATTGGTTTGAAACCTTTGTTTTAAACCCTTCTCAAAGTTGGTGCCTTGACAGATTTGTAAAAAATGGTTTGTCAAGAAACACTATTTATTTATTTAAATATAACCTTTATTTAACTAGGCAAGTCAGTTAAGAACAAATTCTCATTTACAATGACTGCCTACACTGGACGGTGCTGGGCCAATTGTGCGCCGCCCTATGGGACTCCCAATCACGGCCGGTTGTAATACAGCCTGGATTTGATCCAGGGTGTCTGTTGTGACGCCTCAAGCACTGAGATGAACTGTCCGCTGCGCCACCTCGGATCCCCAAAATCATGTTCTAGTGCTGTCCCCAACTAAAATACATCTTGGTCAACCAAGAGTCATCTGTTCTTTCTACCAATCGCCCCATGTGTTTTTATAAAATCTGTATGTACTGAACTTGTATGATGCTTTAAGCATTCTGTTTGATTAAATAATTAAGACACACAAATGACTCGAAGTCATAACTAGAGGGAGCCGGTCGTCAACATAACCTGACCAGAGGGAGCCGGTCGTCAACATAACCTGACCAGAGGGAGCCGGTCGTCAACATAACCTGACCAGAGGGAGCCGGTCGTCAACATAACCTGACCAGAGGGAGCCGGTCGTCAACATAACCTGACCAGAGGGAGCCGGTCGTCAACATAACCTGACCAGAGGGAGCCGGTCGTCAACATAACCTGACCAGAGGGAGCCGGTCGTCAACACAACCCGACTAGAGGGAGCCGGTCGTCAACACAACCCGACTAGAGGGAGCCGGTCGTCAACACAACCTGACCAGAGGGAGCCGGTCGTCAACACAACCCGACCAGAGGGAGTCCCCCCTCCGCTGCTGGACTTCGTAAATTCTGCCGTTTTGCTCCTGAAGTTTGCAGTAATAGACTAATAGACTACAGATAGATAGACTAATAGACTAGTAATTTATCTGACCATTTCTACTGATCTGGTGCCAGTTATGATTTTCATATGCACATTTTACTGGAACAGTTTCATTTAATTTATAATAGTATCTCAAAATTATTATCTGTGATTAATCTACATTCTATCTAAATGAAAATTATACAAATCTAAAAGTAACTGTTATTGCCATTGCCAACTATGTAAAGATAGCCTACATAAAGCCAACAAATTAAAACATTGCATTCTGCAGGTAGAAAATATCCTGATAAAAATAAATATCCTAGAAATCACATTGGCTGCACATGGCCTGTCTACTACAAACTTGAAACATTGTTTCAACTATCAACTGGGTCAGGAAACTCGGATAGCAAGCTTGCAACATTATATAAAATATTCTAGGCCCTCAGTTTCCTGCTCCAGTGAGTTCTGGACAGACACAGCTATAGGCTATTTGTGCAAAGGATAAGAAGTAATCAGGTATTTTATGACATTTCCACTGGATCATAGAATTACGTTTTTCCCTTTAATGCTGAGTGGTTATCGAAAGGGTGAGAGCTGGAAATATTTTACGAAAATACTTTGAGGAACTATTGTCATTCACAATTGATTTTGATTTTTTTGCATTTGATTGTGATTTTTACTTGCTGTTTTACTTTGAGGAACTATTGTAATTTTTAATTGATTTTGATTAGATTTTGTTTGCTTGCTGTTTGGAGGTGAGGAAAAAGTTACTTTGAGAAGCTCCACAACTCATTAGTGGTGCAGCGTTAAGACAATGAGAAATACTATCAGACATCCCCAAATGGGCACATTTATAGGCCTACATTTGTGTGCCGGCCAGGTAGACTAGTCCTACTACTATATGTGTAATCAGGTGTGTGTGTCCTTACTCAACATTGACAGGAGTGTTTCAAACAAAAGACAACAAATAAACTGACAAAACTGGCGCATATTGTAGGGTCAAGTCTGGGTGGTCTGCCATGGGCTGTTTCATTTAGTATCCGTAGGGGTCGGCATCGGGAATGATTGTATTTCCCCGTAGTATGTTGTACCGAAGTTGAATGACTGAAAGGGAGTGTAACTTTGATTATAATTGCACTTCCCTGAAGGAGGGAAATGAGGTTTGAAATGTTTGTCCCCGCCTTTCCTGGGTCGGTGAAGAGCAGTATTAAATTTAAGGAATAAATCCAAGTCTCACTCTCATCACCTGTGGAAGGCGGGGCTTCCAGCGAGGCGTGGATTTAATAGTATGTTGTACCTAATTTCCCTCCTTCAGGGAACATTGGTTATAGTCATAATGTTACGCTTGTCATATGATGAACTTCAACTTAAATACGGGATCTTGCTGTCGGACAGTTTTTTTGTATTCTGAAATGCACTCGAACTATATATCATTTAGTGTCTCCTTATGTTACGCTGGGAAAACAGATTTCGTGGGCACAGAAATCCTAAATAATTTCAGAGTTTGCTAAATCCAATGGTTTTTAACAGAGTCATTTTATAATCCAAGATGGCGTAGCATTAAGACGTGTTTGTTGTAAATGGTTTGTTTTTTTTCAACCTTTTTTGTATATATTGCAATATATTTCAATCTTTTTCATTTAAAAAAATTAAATATACCTTCCGGCAACCCGCCTCACCCAATATGATACGGATCTGCTATATTTTTTAGACCTGTGATAGTGTTTTCTATCTAAATCTACCAAGTTTACTTTGGGCACGCTTTTCATCCGGAGGTGAAAATAGTGCCCCCTACCCTAGTGAGGTTAACACCCCCGCCGTCCTACAATCCAAGCTAGATGCCCTCAATCTCACACAAATGATCAAGGAACCCACCAGGTACAACCCTAAATCCGTTAACCTGGATACATTTCTAATCGACCTGGCCCGGGTATCCTGGAAGGATATTGACCTCATCCTTTCAGTAGGGGATGCCTGGTTGTTTTTTAATTGTAATTTCCTCACCACCTTAAATAAGCATGCCCCTTTCAAAAAATGTAGAACTAAGAACAGATATAGCCCTTTGTTCACTCCAGACCTGACTGCCCTCGGGCAGTACAAAAACATCCGGTGGAGTACTGCACTAGCATCGAATAGTCCCTGCGATATGCAACTTTTCAGAGAAGTCAGGAACCAATACACACAGTCAGTTAGGAAAGCAAAGGCTAGCTTTTTCAAACACAAATTTGCATCCTGTAGCTCTAACTCCAAAACGTTTTGGGGACACTGTAAAGTCCATGGAGAATAAGAGTACCTCAACCCAGCTGCCTACTACACTGAGGCTAGGAAACACTGTCACCACCGATAACTCCACGATAATTGAGAATTTCAATAAGCCTTTCTCTATGGCTGGCCATGCTTTCCTCCTGGCTACCCCAACCCCGGCCAACAGCTCCCCACCCCCAGCAGATACTTGCCCAAGCCTCCCCAGCTTCTCCTTCACCCAAATCCAGATAGCTGATGTTCTGAAAGAGTTGCAAAACCTGGACCCGTACAAATCAGCTGGGCTAGACAATCTGGACCCTCTCTTTCTAAAATTATCCGCCGCCATTGTGGCAACCCCTATTACTAGTCTGTTCGACCTCTCTTCCGTATCGTCCGAGATTCCTGAAGATTGGAACGCTTCCGAGGTCATCCCCCTCTTTAAAGGGGGTGACACTAGACACAAAATATTACAGACCTATATCCATCCTGCCCTGCCGTTCTAAAGTCTTCGAAAGTCAAGTTAACAAACTCACTGATCACTGACCATTTTAAATCCCACCGTACCTTCTCCGCTGTGCAATCCAGTTTCCGAGCTGGTCACGGGTACACCTCAGCCTCGCTCAAGTTACTAAACGATATCATAACCGCCATCGATAAAAGACAGTACTGTGCAGCCGTCTTCATCAACCTGGCCAGGCTTTCGACAATGTCAATCACCATATTCTTATCGGCAGACTCAGTATCCTCGGTTTTTCTAATGACTGCCTCGCCTGGTTCACCAACTACTTCTCTGATGGAGTTCAGTGTGTCAAATCGGAGGGCCTGTTGTCCGGACCTCTGGCAGTCTCTATGGGGGTGCCACAGGGTTCAATTCTCAGGCTGACTCTGTATATATCAATGATGTAACTCTTGCTGTGGGTGTTTCTCTGATCCATCTCTACGCAGCCGACACCATTCTGTATACATCTGGCCCTTCTTTGGACACTGTGTTAACAAACCTCCATACGAGCTTCAACGCCATACAACACTCCTTCCGTGGCCTCCAACTGCTCTTATATGCTAGTAAAACTAAATGCATGCTCTTCAACCGATCGCTGCCCGCATCCACAAATGTGCATGTGTCAGCATATGGTCTCACAAGGGGTCTGAGGATCTCATCTCCGTACCTATTGGCAGTCAGGCTACCTCTGGCGAGCACATGGAGGGCTGTGCGGACCCACAAAGAAATGCCACCCCACACCTTGACTGACCCATCGCCAAACCGGTCATGCTGGAGGATGTTGCAGGCAGCAGAACGTTCTCTACGGCGTCTCCAGACTCTGTCACGTCTGTCACATGTGCTCAGTGTGAACCTGCTTTCATCTGTGAAGAGCACAGAGCGCCAGTAGCGAATTTGCCAATCTTGGTGTTCTCTGGCAAATGCCAAACGTCCTGCACGGTGTTGGGCTGTAAGCACAACCCCCACCTGTGGACGTCGGGCCCTCATACAACCCTCATGGAGTCTGTTTCTGACCGTTTGAGCAGACACATGCACATTTGTGGCCTGCTGGAGGTCATTTTGCAGGGCGCTGGCAGTGCACCTCCTTGCACAAAGGCAGAGGTAGCGGTCCTGCTGCTGGGTTGTTGCCCTCCTACGGCCTCCTCCACGTCTCCTGATGTACTGGCCTGTCTCCTGGTACCGCCTCCATGCTCTGGACACTACGCTGACAGACACAACAAACCTTTTTGCCACAGCTCGCATTGATGTGCCATCCTGGATGAACTGCACTACCTGAGCCACTTGTGTGGGTTGTAGACTCCGTATCATGCTACCACTAGAGTGAGAGCACCGCCAGCATTCAAAAGTGACCAAAACATCAGCCAGGAAGCATAGGAACTGAGAAGTGGTCTGTGGTCACCACCTGCAGAATCACTCCTTTTTTGGGGGTGTCTTGCTAATTGCCTATAATTTCCACCTTTTGTCTATTCCATTTGCACAACGGCATGTGAAATTTATTGTCAATCAGTGTTGCTTCCTAAGTGGACAGTTTGATTTCACAGAAGTGTGATTGACTTGGAGTTACATTGTGTTGTTTAAGTGTTACCTTTATTTTTTTGAGCAGTGTAGAATAACTTTGGTCATACCCAGTCAGCACGTGACGTCCAAGGACGTCGAATTATGGGCGATATCAGGTCTGTCTGTTGTGGCCGCTATTTCGCCCCAAAATAGTCATCCCAAATTTGGCTGTGTGTAACTATGTAAATGTCTCTCGGACAAGGTGAGTTTTATCAATATACACTCTAAAAAGAAAAGGTTCTTGGAGTATTCTTTAGGGGTTCTTCAAATTGAAACTGTAGGGGAACCCTAAATGTATATATATATATGTACTATATATTTTAGATTCTTCAAAGTAGTACTATATATACATTTAAGTCTTAGCTTTATTGACAACACTCAAATGGATACGGTCATTAACGCGGTTCTTCAATAATTACACATCATTCTTAATACTGTAGCTGTTTAGTTAAAGTCAAATGTTCAACTATCATCAGCTGATCCAGGAAATTATTTTCTGAATGACAATCACATAACAAACATCACGACATGCAACAACAACCAAAGTGCTTCTTCATTCATTACTCTGGTAAAGACAATTATGCCGTGCTCCACGTTGGTTCCAACATCCCTAACAAATTGATGTGTATAATGTTATTGTCTGCTTGATTTATGTAACAGTATAACTTTACGTCGTCCCCTCGCCCCGACACGGGCGCGAACCAGGGACCCTCTGCACACATCAACAACAGTCGCCCACGAAGCATCGTTACCCATCGCTCCACAAAGGCCGCGGCCCTTGCAGAGCAAGGGGAAACCCTACTTAAGTCTCAGAGCAAGTGACGTAACTGATTGAAATGCTACTAGCGCGTACCCGCTAACTAGCTAGCCATTTCACATCCGTTACATTTACAGTAGGGTCTCTTTAGTCTGTTTGCACACAGAGATACTTAGCTCATTATTTGTGGTGAACTGTTCTTTGATATATAGGCTATTGTACAACACACACATGCTCTAGTATGTCTGTAGTTATTGAGGTTCGGTGAAGTTATGGGTCCTACAGTAGGTCTATGTTGTTGTTAGGTGAAGTTATGGGTCCTACAGTAGGTCTATGTTGTTGTTAGGTGAAGTTATGGGTCCTACAGTAGGTCTATGTTATTGTTAGGTGAAGTTATGGGTCCTACAGTAGGTCTATGTTGTTGTTAGGTGAAGTTATGGGTCCTACAGTAGGTCTATGTTATTGTTAGGTGAAGTTATGGGTCCTACAGTAGGTCTATGTTATTGTTAGGTGAAGTTATGGGTTCTACAGTAGGTCTATGTTATTGTTAGGTGACGTTATGGGTCCTACAGTAGGTCTATGTTATTGTTAGGTGAAGTTATGGGTCCTACAGTAGGTCTGTGTTGTTGTTAGGTGAAGTTATGGGTCCTACAGTAGGTCTATGTTATTGTTAGGTGAAGTTATGGGTCCTACAGTAGGTCTATGTTGTTGTTAGGTGAAGTTATGGGCCAATTTGTTAAACACTTAATGTACAAACCCTCAGTTTCAGGCTGATGGCAAAGCTAGCTAAAGAGCATTTTACTGGTTAAAGTGTTTTATAAGTATAAAGCAGTTGATTTGCGGCAATAACACAAACATATTAAGCAGGAGATTCAAACGAGTGTTACAGTTATTATCCAAAAGTAATGTGAAATGCACTCATAAACAACCTGGAAATGGAGGCTATTTTTGCTGTCAGCCTATGAGAACTGCCCTGAGTTTTCCCCCACGGTGGTGAATTAGTGAATAGACACAGAGCTTAATGTGAGTTTCCTTCAGTAGCACTCCTGATCTTGCGCTGTAATATTCAGACTACATTGTGGAAAACTAAAATCTTTGCTCACCATTTTTGCTCCAGGCAGATATATTACATCCATAACTAGTGGTTTCCTCATTAGCAGGGAGGTGTTTTTGCAATCAAATTGTGTGTGCATCGCCCTCGTGCTGCAATTTTAGCAAACACAGAAAGGGACCTTTTTGGAGATCGAAGGTCGTCTGGTACACTGCTTAGGTTTGACTGTCTTAAGACAATTGTAAAATAATTTAACAGACCTCTGGGCATCACCTTTTACCTCAAATAAACAGTGGATTTCTGCTGTTGTGGCCCTTTAACCGTCTGACTTTGTTGTTCACACAGGAGAGAGACGGGACTATCGTGGATCCTCTGGGGAGTCTCAACTACATCATGACGCTGCCGAGGCAGAGAAGAGTCTCTCCACGTCAGAACTCCTCAAGAAACACCAGCAGAGATCGACAGGAAAGAAACCTCACCGCTGCTCTGACTGTGGGAAGAGATTCACCTCCTCATCAGGCATTAAAATTCATCAGAGATTCCACACAGGAGAGAAACCTTATTGCTGTGGTCAATGTGGGAAGAGATTTACCTCCTCATCATGCATTAAAATTCATCAGAGAATTCACACAAGAGAGAAACCATATGGCTGTGCTCAATGTGGGAAGAGTTTTGTTAATTCTAGCGATCTGACTGCACACCAAAGAACACACACAGGAGAGAAACCATATGGCTGTGCTCAATGTGGGAAGAGTTATTTTACATCTAGCGATCTGACTGCACACCAGAGAACACACACAGGAGAGAAACCATATAGCTGTGATCAATGTAGGAAGAGTTTTTTTACATTTGGCTCTCTAACAATACACCAGAGAACACACACAGGAGAGAAATCTTATAGCTGTGATCAATGTGGGAAGAGTTATTGTCAATCTGGCCAACTGACAGTGCACCAGAGAACACACACGGGAGAGAAACCATATAGCTGTGATCAATGTGGGAGGAGTTTTAGTACTTCTAACTATCTGACAGTACACCAGAGAACACACACAGGAGAGAATCCGTTATGTGATCAATGTGGGAAGAGTTTTACTACTTCTAGCTATCTAACTATACACCTTAGAACACACACAGGAGAGAAATCTTATAGCTGTGATCGATGTGGGAAGAGTTTTACTCAGCAAAACAGCCTGAATATACACAAGTGGACACACACAGGGGAAGGGATACTTCCCTTCCCCTGTGTCTCAGATCTCTGATTAAACATAAAATACATCAAGGAGTTGTTTCATGATATCAATGAAATAATGTCACAATGTAGAATGTTTAAACATTGTAGGAGGAGTGTGTAATGATGTCATAATGTAGAATGTTTTAACATTGTAGTAGGAGTATTTTAATGATGTCACAATGTAGAATGTTTAAACATTGTAGGAGGAGTGTGTAATGATGTCATAATGTAGAATGTTTTAACATTGTAGTAGGAGTATTTTAATGATGTCACAATGTAGAATGTTTTAACATTGTAGTAGGAGTATTTTAATGATGTCACAATGTAGAACCCTAAACGTTTGCCCCCTGTTCTATTGATTTCAGCGTGATATGGATATTAGCCTCAGGGGGAAAATCCAGGCTCTGAATTGGAAGAGTACTATTTATGAGATTTATCAGAAAGTGACTAACAAAAAACGAGTTGTCCTCTAACCAGGGATGTACACATTATTCCCAGATTCCGTGTGGTTTTTGAGCTGTTAGTTTTAACAGGACGTGCAACTTCATCTCCATCCTGTCACACAAATGATTTTAGCATGATATCGATTAGTTTTGACAAATAAGTGTTGCGTTCCTTTGTTTAGCGACCCCTACATTTAAATGCATCACTGCAACATGTAGCTGACTGTCTTCTGCAGGTTGTCCTGTAACCAGTGAGGTAAAATATATCTCCCATTTCCACGTGTTTTTTTTAGTTGTTAGTTTCAACAGCAAGTACAACCTGATTTCCCCCCTAATCGATATCAGTGATTTATTGCTACTTGTCAAAACAACAGCGTTTCTTGTGCTTGTGCAGTTTATAAGGAGCTTGTTTAAAAAAAAATACAAGAAATATGATTGTTGTGGCAGATGTTTGTGTAAATAGCACATGTTATGTTTAGGTTTTCAATTTATCCCAAACTGTTTCTGCATATTGGTTATTGATTTGGACACGTTAAAACTGTGTTTTGACATTGAGGCTATCCCACCTAGCACAATGTAATTGAAAAGTCGTTGAAAATAAGACTATGCAACCAAATATTTTTTATTATACCATGCCTTACCATTAAGTTAATTATTGACAATACATATTAACAAAGGGGTGTCCATTTGGTTTTGATCGTTCATATTTACAATTCATGTAACCTTTGGTAATCATAATTATTTATGCAACCAACTGACAATTTTCGGGTATAATTATATTGACATTGTTGCCCTTCTTTTAGAATAGCAGGGTTAATTCTTAGATGTGCCAACCCAAATGTACTAGAGCATGACATTGGGGACTGGGCCCCGATCCAACAACATGCCTGTTGAGTGAACCCTGAAAAGAGAGAGAAGCTCCGCAGTGAGGTGGAAAGGTACTACTATGGATCCGACATGAAAACGAGAGTTCTAGAAGTTAGTGGGTTTTAGGAAGACGAGAGTTCTAGAAGCTAGTGGGTTTTAGGAAGACGAGAGTTCTAGAAGCTAGTGAGTTTTAGGAAGACGAGAGTTCTAGAAGCTAGTGAGTTTTAGGAAGACGACAGTTCTAGAAGCTAGTGAGTTTTAGGAAGACGACAGTTCTAGAAGCTAGTGAGTTTTAGGATTATATAGAAAGAAAAAGGAGAAAAAAATAATACGATTGTATATTATTATTTAGAAATACGTGTTTTTTCTTGTTTTTAATTGTTTGCAGCCAGTAGACACCATGTTTATATTGTAGAAGGTGAAGCATTGTAGTTGATTATATTAAGAAATGGAAGTTGTTTTCTGTTGGTGGTGAGCAAACTTGTCCAACAAAAATTATAGGATTTATTTGTTATTTTAAGGGGAAAGGTGTTCCAGGCTTTGGTTTTTCCATTTATGTTTTGAGGTTGGACTTTAGCACGTATAGCTCGTTAGCACGTAGGGCGCACTGATTGGTGTCACCTTGCTAGTCAGTATGTGTTACACCTGTGCTGGCTTGTCCATCTCGTTAGTGGGAAGGTGTTTCACCTGAGCTGGTCCAAGTTCTATTTAAGAGTGTCTGGTCCAGTGTTCCAGTTGTCTTGATAGATGTGGAGAGTCAACACCTTTAGTTGCTCCCCCTTTTTGGTTTACTTCCTGTTTTTAAGTTTGGTGTCAGTTTTTCTTTTGTTTGCCTCTTCTTGGGCAGATTTAGTGAGTCTCATGGTGGGTGTCTTTTATGTCCCAGTTGTTGTTACTAGTCAACTTTCAGTGGACACTGAGAGCAAAACTGCAACATTATGTTATAATACTTTTATTGCATCAAATGGTTGTTTTATGCAACAGAATAGAGGGTTCTTAGAACTATTGTGTCTGTGTGTTCTACTGAGGATGGGCCTCTGGGAGAAAACATTGACAGGAGATTTACAATGTCTTTTGGGTGATAAAACCTAAAGAGACCGCATTCCAGAGTATGAGTTAATGTTTCTGTTCTATATGGTACCAGAGAGAGATGACCTCAGGGCCAGACCCTGGTCTCTACACAAAGAGTACTGCTTTTACAGCAGATACTGTCTGCTGTGAATTATAAGTATCTTTCATACAAATCTTAACCTTGTGACCAGTTCTATACATCTGTTGTTGGTCATGTAGGTTGAAAGGTTGGTATCTTGGATGTAAAAGACTTTTGTACTTTTGTATCGTGGCTCTCAACGAATCATCTGGGGGTGATTTGTCGACCAGCCATCATTATCGTAGAGCACTCAATTGATTCACTTTGTATGTGCACGTTGTATTGACCTGCTCCCTTATTAATAAGTGAATAAAGATTTAGTTTAAGAATATCTCTGACTTGTGTGATAATTTCTTTCATATCAAATGAGACAAACTTAACCACTTTTGGGGATGTTAATCTTCACTTGGTGACCGCTCCTGATGAGCTGGGTAAATGGTGCACCAGGGATCCCTCAAACTTGGTATCTCAGGGAGACTGGGAATGGAGCAGATGGACCCACCTTTGATCTGAGACGCAGCGAGCCGAGTGGATACCACATCTCAAACGTAGTTAAAAAAAAAAAGAGGTGAGCGAACCATGCAAATTGTAGTTTTTAGAAAAGCCTCGTAGGCTCTGAGTGTGTATTCCTGTGTGAGGGGGGCACCTTGAAGGTGTAAACAGGGCCCAGTCAGTGGAGGAGGATCTGAGAGTCAGTCGACTCAAAGACACTCTGAGTGTGTATTCCTGTGTGGAGGTGTAAACAGGGCCCAGTCAGGAGGCTCTGAGTGTGTATTCCTGTGTGGAGGTGTAAACAGGGCCCAGTGAGGAGGCTCTGAGTGTGTATTCCTGTGTGGAGGTGTAAACAGGGCCCAGTGAGGAGGCTCTGAGTGTGTATTCCTGTGTGGAGGTGTAAACAGGGCCCAGTGAGGAGGCTCTGAGTGTGTATTCCTGTGTGGAGGTGTAAACAGGGCCCAGTGAGGAGGCTCTGAGTGTGTATTCCTGTGTGGAGGTGTAAACAGGGCCCAGTGAGGAGGCTCTGAGTGTGTATTCCTGTGTGGAGGTGTAAACAGGGCCCAGTCAGGAGGCTCTGAGTGTTTATTCCTGTATTTTCCCAGTATGAGAGTAGTTGCTAGATTTATTGAATAAGCCTTTTTCCATAAAGTTAGTGAACCAAGGTGTCTGACTAGCTGTTGATGTTGAAGAAGCGTCCCGTCCACTAGATTATACGCCACTGTTGCAGAATCACCTGAAAGACGCACATCGCCATCTGCTGACTGGAGTTGGTATCGCAGTTGAGAAAATACTTTCAGACAAAAAGCGACTGCCTCTCAAAACCAACGACTCCCTTTGAAAACGGGCTATGTGGCATCAGAAACATTTATTATAGTGTAAAAATGTACTACAAAGTGCAGCTAAATAGAATAACTTTGGTCATACCTACTCAACACGTGACGTCCAAGGACGTTGAATTATGGGCAATATCAGGTCTGTCTGTTGTGGCTGCTGTTTCGCCCCAAAATAGTAATCCCAAATTTGGCTGTGTATAACTATGTAAATGTCTCTCGGACAAGGTGACTTTTATCAATATACACTCTAAAAAGTAAAGGTTCCTGGAGTATCCTTTAGGGGGTCCTCAAATTGAAACTGTGGGGGAACCCCTATAAGTTTTTTGAAGAACCCTTTATAATGGTTCCTCAAAAAACCTTTTGGGGTTCATTATTTTAACTCCCTGTCCACCCTCCATTATAAAGACATATTTTAATAATATTGACAATTTTGATTTAAATAATTATTTAGTGGCACAACAAATGTGAATTAATATTTACAAAATTGCA
Source organism: Salvelinus namaycush (assembly GCF_016432855.1). Classification (NCBI taxonomy): domain Eukaryota; kingdom Metazoa; phylum Chordata; class Actinopteri; order Salmoniformes; family Salmonidae; genus Salvelinus; species Salvelinus namaycush. Next base: position 79,043 of record NW_024061436.1, read on the forward strand.
ACATTTCTGCAGACATGTCAGACCATAATAAATACATTTACTTTGTACAGTGCTTTTCATGACATTAAAAAATATATATAAATAATGATGTACATTAAAAATGAATCATTAGTAAACTAACAATATTGTAGACTTGATGCTAAATACAGATTTTTCAGGTTTAGTGTGTATATCATATCCACTTAGTTATGTTAGGAAGTTTGCCATCTTTATTACCGGCCCTGGTAACTTCACCCCAACTGCTCTTATCCCCAGAACACAGTAACTTAACATAAGTGTTTTTCTGACATTTTGGGGAAATTTAAGGGAAAATTTAAAAAAATACAGCCGTAGCAGAGCCCCAAGTCCCATGGGGACGTCCTCGAGGGCGTGGATGTTCTCCCCATCAAAGGCCAGCGGGATTTCACTCTCATGGTGAAATGGATTTCCGCCGATGTGCAGTAAAGGAGCGAAGTCATCTTTGGGGGAATAATAAAAAATAAATATTGTTTGTACTATCAGACATCCCCAAATTTTTAATTGTTGTTTGCCAGTAGACAGACACCATGTTTATATTGGTGACGGTGAAGCATTGTAGTTGATTATAATGTGAAATGGAAGTTGTTTTCAGTTGTTGGTGAGCAAACTCTTAAGGTGTTAGTTAGTCTTTGGTTTTTCCATTTATGTTTTGAGGTTGGACTTTAGCACGTATAGCTTGTTAGCATGTCTAGCTCGTTAGCACGTCTAGTTCGTTAGCACGTCTAGCTCGTTAGCACGTCTAGCTCGTTAGCACGTCTAGCTCGTTAGCACGTCTAGCTCGTTAGCACGTCTAGCTCGTTAGCACGTCTAGCTCGTTAGCACATAGGAAGCACTGATTGGTGTCCATCTCGTTAGTGGGAAGGTGTTTCACCTGAGCTGGTCCAGGTTCTATTTAAGAGTGTCTGGCCCAGTGCTCCAGTTGTCTTGATAGATGTGGAGAGTCAACACCTTCAGTTGCTCCACCTTTTTGGTTTGCTTCCTGTCTTTAAGTTTGGTGTGGGTTTTTCTTTTGTTTGCCTCTTCTTGGGCAGATTTAGTGGGTCTCATGGTGGGTGTCTTTTAGGTCCCAGTTGTTGTTACTAGTCAACTTCCAGTGGACACCCCCACAGTGTCTTTCAGAGCCCCTCCTAAAACCCCACCTGTTTACTTGTTGTCAGTGACTCTTTGATATTTAAGGGACATTTATGTTTTCTTGCTGGGGAACGTAACAACAAACAATGGAGTAAAACATGCTTATATATTGGGTTGGAAATTGCATCATATTGTTAATATTTTAATCAAATGTAATTTCCTTAAAATGCTCATTAGTCTTCCATTTAATTTGTTTTTACCCTTATGTTTGTTGTGTAGTAAATGTGAGATTTTGTCATTTTTTTATTTCTGTGAAGCCATGCCTGAAATGTGATGAATAAATAAAGCTTGATTTGAACACATTGCGAAACGAATGAACCCAATGACCGACCAATCAACAGACTCTTGCAAAAGCAACACATATTTGGGGCAGCAGGTAGCCTAGTGGTTAGAGCGTAGGGCCAGTAACTGAAAATTTGCTGGATCGAATCCCTAAGCTGACAAGGTAAAAATCTGTCGTTCTGCCCCTGAACAAGGCAGTTAACCCACTGTTCCCCTGTAGACCATCATTTAAATAAGATATTGTTCTTCCCTAGTTAAATACACTTAACATTTTTTTTGACAAAAAATATATATCTTGGTCCATCGTAGTATGAAAAACAGTATAAATGAAGTATATCAAAAATAGTAGTAGTGGTTTACTTTTCAATTCAGTTTATCTTCCACTATGTTAATATAGTTCATGGTATGTAATTTTAGTATCACCTTTTTAACCAACCCAGTGCATTTGTTGAAAATGAAACATGTTGAAATCAGTAAAACATCAAAGGATTCAAATATTAAACAAACAAATGGATCAAACAGATCAATCCCACTGTTCCAGCCTGCTGAAGGTGTGGTGGAGTGGTAAACACCACCCCCGGCTCTACCAGGGGCTTGAGGTGGTCTCCCACAGCTCTGCTGGTGGAGTGGTAAACACCACCCCCGGCTCTACCAGGGGCTTGAGGTGGTCTCCCACAGCTCTGCTGATGGAGTGGTAAACACCACCCCCGGCTCTCCCAGGGGCTTGAGGTGGTCTCCCACAGCTCTGCTGATGGAGTGGTAAACACCACCCCCGGCTCTACCAGGGGCTTGAGGTGGTCTCCCACAGCTCTGCTGATGGAGTGGTAAACACCACCCCCGGCTCTACCAGGGGCTGGAGGTGGTCTCCCACAGCTCTGCTGGTGGAGTGGTAAACACCATCCCCGGCTCTACCAGGGGCTTGAGGTGGTCTCCCACAGCTCTGCTGGTGGAGTGGTAAACACCACCCCCGGCTCTACCAGGGGCTTGAGATGGTCTCCCACAGCTCTGCTGGTGGAGTGGTAAACACCACCCCCGGCTCTACCAGGGGCTTGAGGTGGTCTCCCACAGCTCTGCTGGTGGAGTGGTAAACACCACCCCCGGCTCTACCAGGGGCTTGAGGTGGTCTCCCCCAGCTCTGCTTATGTCATGTTCTGTGGCCTTGCTGTTCCATTTCTTCACTGCCCCTGCAACACAGAAATAAACGCATTTCGTAATATTATATAAAACATTAAAAGTAATGTATTTGGAACATCTATGGCCTCAGTTACACCTGGCACCTAAATGTGACTTCTGTCATCTGATCACTCCAAGCTGCATTCGGTTCAGATCTACCAGGATGGGCCTTTGACATAGTCTGGATGCAGTCAGTTCACTGAATATAAATAAGCAACGTAAAGAGGTGGGGTGAATGAGTGGGGAAAAGTACATTTGACACAAATGACCTTAATAATAACAAAGAACAAATGTGTGTGTCTGAGAGGAAATTATCTTTCATACAGCCAAAAGGGGTGAGAAATTACACCAATATCAGTGGACAATTTGCACTAATGTAAATAAACACAGATGGGACATATTCCCTTTTGCTGACGTGATGAACCACTAAGAGGACATAAATATTTACCATCTAAACCATGTGTGACCTCTCACCTCTCTGGCTGTAGAAGTGTTCTTCCTAACCAGTCCCTCAACAGCTCTCTGACTGAGCTCCACCCTCACTGGGTCTTCAGAGGAGAGGAAGGCTGAGGAGGGATGGAAGGATGAATGGATCAGTCAGTCAATAAAGTGTAGAGCTGCGGTCTATGCTGTCTGACAAAATCACTATTTTCGTAGTTCATTAAAGTAAATATGTCTTTATGACTGCTGAATACAAACTATCAAACACTTAGAGCATGTATGTTCAGGTAGAGATACATCCTTGGGACGTCTCTAGCCAATTGAAGTTGACATTTAAAATGGTTAAGGTAGGGTTTAGGGTAGGGATGTCCCAAGGATCCCGGATAGCATTGACCACCATACATTCTTCTGTCTCTTTTACATAGCAGGTGTAAAATAAACAGACAAGACAAGTAGGCACGCAGTGCATTATGGTCATTGTAGTTTAAAAATATACTCTAATTATCCCTATCTGTATGTGGGGTTGTTAGAGAAGAATGTGATTGTCAGCCCTAACAATCCATTCTAGCACCTCATCAGGCTCTGTAAAAGTCTTCATTGATGACGTGTTCCTTCTATTCCAGGGGACAGCAGAGGAACTTCATCGATTCCACTCCTTCATCAATACAAGCAGTGAACATCTGAAAATCACCCTCACCTTTGATGCGCATGAAATAAGTTATCTGGACATTTTGATTAAGAGGGAGAAGAGTGGCTTTAGCACAGACCTATACAGGAAGCCGACGGACAGGAATTCCCTGTTACACAGAGACAGCTTCCACCCTACACCCCTAGAAAAACAGTTGTAATACTTGAGTGAAGGAAACATTTGAAATGTAAATTAGTAATTTTAATTTTGTAAATTTAAAACAAAAACATAACTGTTTGTACTTACAACTCAGTTACTAAGTCTTTAACCACACTGTGTTGTTACACTGTTGAGTAAAAACTTATGCTTCCTACACTTTAACTTGTTGTCTGAAAATAAAATGTACATTTTCCTCACCTTTCCTCACCTGCGTCCAGTCAGCAGATGGACTAGATGCCGCTTAGGCCGCCCGTTGTGACTCCGTCAAGAATTCAGACCAGAGCAAGTTTGTATGAAGGTCTGGTTATTAAAGGGGTTCATAGTTCAATAGTAATATCCTCTAAAACGCTCTGGAGACAAACTTTGCTGCCCTGTTTCCAGTTGACAATTTTGTTAAATCACATAAATAGTACTCTTCCAATTCAGAGCCTGGATTTTCCCCCTGAGGCTAATATCCATATCATGCTGAAATCAATAGAACAGGGAACAAACGTTTAGTGTTCTACATTGTGACATCATTAAAATACTCCTACTACAATGTTAAAACATTCTACATTGTGACATCATTAAAATACTCCTACTACAACATTCTACATTGTGACATTTATTCATTGATATCATGAAACAACTCCATGTATTTTCTGATGTTTGATCAGAGATATTTTACTAGAGTATCTCTTCCCACATTGATCACAGCTATGAGGTTTCTCTCCTGTGTGTGTTCTCTTGTGTAGAGTCAGATGGCTAGATTGCCCATAACTCTTCCCACATTGATCACAGCTGTAAGGTTTCTCTCCTGTGTGTATTCTCTGGTGTTGAGTCAGAGAGGCAGAATGACCAAAACTCTTCCCACATTGAACACAGCTATACAATTTCTCTCCTGTGTGTGTTCTCTGGTGCACTGTCAGAGAGCTAGATTGACAAAAACTTTTCCCACATTGACCACAGCCATAAGGTTTATCTCCTGTGTGTCTTCTCTGGTGCACTGTCAGAGAGCTAGATTGACAAAAACTCTTCCCACATTGATCACAGCTATATGGTTTCTCTCCTGTGTGTGTTCTCTGGTGCACTGTCAGAGAGCTAGATTGACTAAAACTCTTCCCACATTGATCACAGCTATAAGGTTTATCTCCTGTGTGTATTCTCTGGTGTAAAGTCAGATGGCCAGATCTAATAAAACTCTTCCCACATTGATCACAGCTATAAGGTTTCTCTCCTGTGTGGATCATTTGATGAGTTTTAATGCCTGATGAGGAGGAGAATCTCTTCCCACAGTCAGAGCAGCAGTGAGTTCTCTTCCCTGTGGATCTCTGCAGGTGTTTATTGATGTGTTCTGATCTGGAGAGACTCTTCACTGCCTCTTCAGCATCATGAGGTTGTTGAGGCTCCCCAGAGGATCCACGATAGTCCCGTATCTCTCCTGTGTGAACAACAAAGTCAGATGATTAAAGGCCAACAACAGTGGAAATCCACTGTAAAAGGTGATGCCAACAGTGTAGCCATGATGTTGTACAACAATTGACGTCTGTAATGAATGTTAAAATTATTTGACAATTGTCTTAAATTGAGCAAGAATAGTCATATATTGTCTTGTTTTCACATTAGTAGTAACATCGATGATTGTAGGCTAGAAACAAGTTATTCATGTTGTTGAAACTCTAAGCAGTGTGCCTGACAACTTTTGGTCTCCAATATAGGGCCCTTTCTGTGTTTCCTAAAATTGAGGAACGAGGGCGATGAACATACAATTTGGTTGTAGAAACTCCTCCCCGCTAATGAGGAAACCGATAGTTATGGATGTAGTATATCTGGTAATGAGGAAACCACTAGTTATGGATGTAGTATATCTGGTAATGAGGAAACCGATAGTTATGGATGTACTATATCTGATTAGAGCAAAAATGTTGAGCAAAGATTTTAGTTTTTCATTTTTTTCTGAATGTGAATGGGGGAAAACTCAGGGGAGTAACCTCCATTTACAGGTTGCTTATGAGTGCATTTCACACTACTTTGGATTATAATTGTAAGGCTCGTTTGAATGTCCTGTGTAATATAATGTTTGCTACAGTATTAAGAAATATGTTTAATTATTGAAGAATCGCATTAATGACAGTATCTATTTGGGTGTTGTCAATAAAGTTATGATTTTTTAAATGTGTTTTTAATTACATTTTTCCCCCACCTTTATTTAACCAGGTGTCCAGTTGAGAACAAGTTCTCATTCGAAACTGCCACCTGACCAAGATAAAGCAAAGCAGTGCGACAAAAAAACAACACAGAGTTACACATGGGATAAACAAAAGTACAGTCAATAACACAATATAAAAATCTATATACAGTGTGATGGAGTAAGGAGGTAAGGCAATAAACAGGCCATGCTATGGGTGGGTGTTGCTATGGTGACCAGTGAGCTGAGTTAAGGCGGAGCGTTACCTAGCAAAGACTTATAGATGACTTGGAGCCAGTGGGTTTAGCGATGAATATGTAGCGAGGACCAGCCAACGAGAGCATACAGGTCACAGTGGTGGGTGGTATATGGGGCTTTGGTGACAAAATGGATGACACTGTGATGGACTGCATCCAGTTCGCTGAGTAGAGTGTTGGAGGCTATTTTGTAAATGACATCACCGAAGTCAAGGATCGGTAGGATAGTCAGTTTTACAAGGGTATGTTTGGCAGCGTGAGTGTAGGAGTTTTTGTTGTGAAATAGGAAGCATATTCTAGATTTAATTTGGGATTGGAGATGTTTAATGTGAGTCTGGAAGGAGAGTTTACAGTCTAACCAGACACCTAGGTATTTGTAGTTGTCCACATATTCTAAGTCAGAACCGTCCAGAGTAGTGATGCTAGTCGGGCGGATGCTGGCAGCGATCGGTTGAAGAGCATGCATTATGTTTTACTAGCGTTTAAGAGCAGTTGGAGGCCACGGAAGGAGAGTTGTATGGCATTGAAGCTCATTTGGAGGTTTGTTAACACAGTTTCCAAAGAAGGGCCAGATGTATACAGAATGGTGTCGTCTGCGTAGAGGTGGATCAGAGAATCACCCGCAGCAAGAGCGACATCATTGATATATACAGAGAAAAGAGTCGACCAGAGAATTGAACCCTGTGGTACCCCATAGAGACTGCCAGAGGTCCGGACAACAGGCCCCCCGATTTGACACACTGAACTCTATCTGAGAAGTAGTTGGTGAAGCAGGCGAGGCAGTCATTTGAGAAACCAAGGTTGTTGAGTCTGCCGATAAGAATGTGGTGATTGACAGAGTCGAAAGCCTTGCCTTAACCTTTATCACTAGACACCTCATACTGAGCTACAGGTAGGAATCAGCAATGAATCACAATAATGAGACACCTTTGGGGAGGGGTGTCAGCAACATTAAAAAATATATATACAGTGGGGAGAACAAGTATTTGATACACTGCCGATTTTGCAGGTTTTCCTACTTACAAAGCATGTAGAGGTCTGTAATTTTTATCATAGGTACACTTCAACTGTGAGTGACGGAATCTAAAACAAAAATCCAGAAAATCATGTTGTATGATTAAGTAATTAATTTGCATTTTATTGCATGACATAAGTATTTGATCACCTACCAACCAGTAAGAATTCCGGCTCTCACAGACCTGTTAGTTTTTCTTTAAGAAGCCCTCCTGTTCTGTTCTCCACTCATTACCTGTATTAACTGCACCTGTTTGAACTCGTTACCTGTACAAAAAGACACCTGTCCACACACTCAATCAAACAGACTCCAACCTCTCCACAATGGCCAGGACCAGGACCAGAGAGCTGTGTAAGGACATGGTAATTAATTTGCACACAAATAGAAGTAGGACTAGTCTACCTGACAACACATATAGAAGTAGTACTAGTCTACCCGACAACACATATAGAAGTAGGACTAGTCTACCTGTCCTGAGCACGAATGTAGATCTATAAATGTGCCCATTTGGGGATGTCTGATAGTATTTCTGATTGTCTTAACGCTGCACCACTAATGAGTTGTGGAGCCTCTCAAAGCAAATTTTTTTCTCACCTCAAACAGCAAGTAAACAAAGTCTAATCAAAATCAATTGCAAATGAGAATAACTCCTCAAAGTATTTGTAAAATATTTCCAGCTCTCACCTTTTCGATAATCATTCGGCACAAAAGGGAAAAACGTAATACGCTGATCCAGTGGAAATGTCAAAACACCTGATTACTTCTTATCCCTTTCACAAATAGCCTACAGCTGTGTCGGTCGAGAACTCACAGGCACAGGAAACTGAGGGCCCAGAATATTTTATACAATGTTGCAAGTTCGTTATAGACAGGCCATGTGATTTATAGGACAGTTATTTACAATGTTTTTATTTGTTGGCTTTATGTAGGCTATTTTTTACATAGTTGGCAGTGGCAATAAAAGTTACTTTTAGATTTGTATAATTTTCATTTAGATAGAATGTAGATTAATCACAGACAATGATTTTGAGATACTATTATAAATTAAATGAAACTGTTCCAGTAAAATGAACATATGAAAATCATAACTGGCACCAGATCAGTAGAAATGGTAAGATACATTTGCACTCCAAATGTAGGTTGCCGACTACTTGTGTAGCCGATTACCAGCAACGTCAGAATTTATGAAGGACAGCAAGAGGAGGTGGTTCAGGAAGAGTTTCTTCTCTTCTGGTTGGGCTGTATTGATGTAATGGCAAGAAAATAAATTGGCTGAAAATTATACAATGATTTATCAACAGCTCTAACAATTTGACCCTACAGGAAATCTACACTGGCAATTCTAGAATATACTATATATCCTAGAAACCTGGTTAAACTATCACTATGACATCACGGATTAATTCTAGAATATACTATATATCCCAGAAACCTGGTCAAACTATCATTATGACATCATGGATGAATTCTAGAATATACTATATATCCTAGAAACCTGGTTATACTATCATTATGACATCATGGATGAATTCTAGAATATACAAAATAGCCTAGAAACCTGGTTAAACTATCATTATGACATCATGGATGAATTCTAGAATATACTATATATCCTAGAAACCTGGTTAAACTATCATTATGACATCATGGATGAATTCTAGAATATACTATATATCCTAGAAACCTGGTTAAACTATCATTATGACATCATGGATGAATTCTAGAATATACTATATAGCCTAGATACCTGGTTAAACTATCATTATGACATCATGGATGGCCAGTCCTTGTATTCATAGTGTAGTGAATTCAGGGGGTTGCCCTGAGCTGGACTCAAACCTGGGTCCAGCGACTGTCAAGCCAACACCTTATAACTGTTACGCCAAGATGTCTGAACTTCTTGACGAGGTCGCTAGGTTTTGGGTTAAGGTTGATACAATAGCTTTCTCTATGAATTTGAGAGTGGTTACATTTCTCCAGCCCCATCCCTCAACTGTTTACCAAACCAAGTCTCTGGGCAGCCATTTTGTTTCTGTTTAAATCCTAGGTTGCCCTTTTAAAAAAAAGCCACACAACAATCAATCAACCAATCTGCAGTCAACCAATAACAAAGCAGTAATTCCACCACTGTTTTGGTAATAAGATGATGGATGGGGCTGGAGAAATGTAACTACTCTCAAATTCATAGACAGACCTATGGATGAAAGGACTGACCATCCATGATATCAACATTATAGTTTTAACCATGTTGATGCTATACAGTGTTGGTTTACATTGTTTCTAAACATTGGAGTAAAAAAAGCTTATTTGGGGTTCTGATGGGGTACAACAGTTGAACTAAGCTCATGAGGCATGTGTTATATTCTTCAAGAATCAATGGCTATAAATAAATAATTTAAAAATCACAATATGGATGTGGTAATTGCAGATTTCCCCTTTAACACCAAACATCAGTTCAACAACTGCAAAGTTTGTGCTTCTATTTAAGACAGTACTTACTTTTGTTAATCAGGGCCCGGTTTCTCAAAACCATCTTATGGCTAAGTTCACCGTTAGAACCATTGGATGCCTTAAGATGCGTTTGGGAAACAGGGCCCAGATATCCAGTTTCCTCCTCTTCTTCCTCCTCCTCCTTTTTCAATGTGACAGCCATATCCTCCTCCTCCACTCCATAAACTGCATCCTCCTCTTCTTTTACTCTGAACGCGTCTTCCTCTTCTTTCACTGTAACATCTCCCTCCTCTTTCACTCTGAACGCGTCTTCCTCTTCCTTCACTGCAACGTCTTTCTCTTCTTCTTTCACTGTAACAGTCTCACCCTCTACTTTATGATTTACTGTGACATCCTCCTCTTTCACGATAATGTTCAGCCCCAGAGCTTCTTGCTCCGTCCAGCAGAAATCCTCTTCTTTAACAGGGGGAGAGAAGTTTAGTGAGCTCATGGTCGGGGATAACAGCTAGCTAGCATTAGCGTAGTGCTAGGCTAATTTATCAAGCCAACTCAGTTAGCTGACTAACAACAACTTAAATATCAAATGAAAAGTAGATACGATATAGTTGTGTTGATTACACAGTGGCTGTACACCGACACAGTCCAAAGAACTTCAATATTTCGGCTATTTTGACTAGCAAGCTACCAAGGTGTCTGACTAGCTGTTGATGTTGAAGAAGCGCCCCGTCCACTAGATTATACGTCACAGTGGCAGAATCACCTGAAAGACGCACATCGCCATCAGCTGACTGGAGTTGGTATCGCAGTTGAGAAAATACTTTCAGACAAAAAGCTAAAAAGCGACTGCCCCTAAAAAACAACGACTCCCTTTGAAAACGGGCGATGTGGCATCAGAATATAAATAATGATGTACAATAAAAACATGCATTAAAAATGAATCATAGGTAAGCTAACAATATTGTAGACTTGATGCTAAATACAGATTTTTCAGCTTTAGTGTGTATATCGTATCCACTTAGTTATTTTAGGAAGTTTGCCATCTTTATGACCGGCCCTGGTAACTTCACCCCAACTTCTCTTCTCCCCAGAACACAGTAACTTAACAACATAAGTGTTTTTCTGACATTTTTGGGAAATTTAAGGGAAAATAGAAAATTCAGCCCTAGCAGAGCCCCAAGTCCCATGGGGACGTCCTCGAGGGCGTGGATGTTCTCCCCATCAAAGGCCAGCGGGATTTCACTCTCATGGTGAAATGGATTTCCGCCAATGTGCAGTAAAGGAGTGAAGAGCGGTGAAATCTGTGTCAACAAAAGTAAGAAAAGATTAATACACATACAATTAACAAAGAGCATAACAAATGTTCAGCTGTAGTTTTATATAAGCATGCACACCTATGTTTATGAAGAAACAGATGATTGGTGCATAGGCATACCTTGTCACGGACATAAAGGCCACTCGGGTTCTCATTGAAGAGGTATGGCAAGAGCAGAATCGCTGCTGTGGTCTCCAGTCCTAGTAAAGTAAAGCAATGATCTTACTACACTTGCTAATTTTATTACAAAATACATTAGAGAAAGGGAAGGAATAAGAGCAAATTCCTCTTCTGTATTGTCCTTCAGGGACTGTCAAAATAGCAGGATGATGTCCTCACCCCTGCTTCGATTCTCTACCTCTGATAGTCCTTGAATCATCTTTTTGTCTATATCCATTCCATGGACTTGATACATTTCTGAGAACATCTGAAAAGATCATTTGCACACATTTGTATGCTAATAGATGTCAGTGTGTATTGACTGCTATGTAGGTTAAATGTACACTTCAAATGCAGCTGTCCTACAACAGATCTGTACCTTCTTCTTGATCCCAATTGCATTGTGTCCATGTTCTGTCCTATAAGAATTTCAAAGGAAGAGAAAATGTGTCAAGCAATTAAATATATATATTAAATAAATATTGAAAGATAAATGGCATTGACATACAATGTAATGTAAAATAGAAGAACATATTGGAGAAAGCACTAGCCAATACAGTACTGCCATACAGTAACAGTACTGCCATACAGGCCTAATATCCCATTTCAAGATATCTTTGTACACAAATTGTTCAATATTTTATCAAGCTGACTCGAAAGATTATACGCAACATTTTGCTGCGTGGCAATACTGTGTTTGGATTCTGAAGGGCATTTATACAAAAGAGGTAGTCTAGACACTGTATTAATACCATTATGCATTTGAATCCCATCTACAGCTACCATCTAAGATATTAATTTCCCTCCACAAGGGGCGTACATGTAACGTTTCAAAAATGGGATAGTATTGTACATGTAACGTTTCCAAAATGGGATAGTATTGTCCATGTAACGTTTCCAAAATGGGATAGTATTGTCCATGTAACGTTTCCAAAATGGGATAGTATTGTACATGTAACGTTATGCCCCTTGTGAGTTAATAGTATTGCATGCTGTAGCAGGTTATATAAAGAGGAAGACCTCCATTGACGATTCAGTTCGTTGTAACATCTCTTCTGGACAGGTCACCGTCCTTAGTTAGTTAGTTAACGTTAGCTAGTTCATTATCACAAAAGTGAGAACTGCTCTAGATTGTAAACTTACGTTAATGAGTGTAAAGCCATGTTGGCTTTATGGAAACGATATACAATATATGGGAAAGAATATAGTTGAGGGAAATAATCCAAACCTAGTTGTGCCTAGTTAGGACATAACGTTAGCTAGCTAGATAACGGTACTGTACTGTAGCTCATACAACGCCGACGGTCAAACCCGGCTTTCTAATATTTACGGAAATTAACTATAGTAACGTTATGGAAGATATTCACAGAAAACCATCATTGTCTTCCTTAATCATTATTAGTATGTTATATTATTATTCTATAAATTATTTCGAGACATATTCAGAGCCAAACATCAACCCAACTTAACCTTTTTAACTGTTGTCGCATCCAAACTTGTCACCATCGTTTCAGTTGTAATTGCGTAGTTCCCGGAAGAAGTCCAGCAACAACGGAGGTTCCTCGATGAACCCACCTTCTAACAAGTTCTTTGAAGAACCTTTTGGGGCTGTTTTTCATTCACCAAGAACCCTACGGTTCTTAGGGGATCGGAGAACAACTCCAGTTGAACCCTTCATTTTTAGAGGTGTAGTCGGCTCTATTTACTCTCAGATTCAAAACATGATGATTAGCATCAACGATCAAGTCAGCTGCTGCTGCTCCAATACAGTATGAGGTGAGACGGTGAACTGATGTTGAACCGAGCAGTCAGCTGCTGCTGCTCCAATACAGTATGAGGTGAGACGGTGAACTGATGTTGAACTGGGCAGTCAGCTGCTGCTGCTCCAATACAGTATGAGGTGAGACGGTGAACTGATGTTGAACCGGGCAGTCAGCTGCTGCTGCTGCAATACAGTATGAGGTGAGAAGGTGAACTGATGTTGAACTGGGCAGTCAGCTGCTGCTGCTCCAATACAGTATGAGGTGAGAAGGTGAACTGACATTGAACTGGGCAGTCAGCTGCTGCTGCTCCAATACAGTATGAGGTGAGACGGTGAACTGATGTTGAACTGGGCAGTCAGTCATTCATTCTGTACTATGAATCTATCAAATCAAATTGAGTTTTACCTTACAGTGAAATGCTTACTTACACGCCCCTAACCAACAATGCAGTTTTAAAAAAGTACAAATAAGAATAAGAAATAAAAGGAACCAGTAATTAAAGAGCAGAAGTTAAATAACAATAGCTAGACTATATACAGGGGGTACCGGTACAGAGTCAATGTGGAGACTATATACAGGGGGTACAGAGTCAATGTGGAGGCTATATACAGGGGGTACCGGTACAGAGTCAATGTGGAGACTATATACAGGGGGTACCGGTACAGAGTCAATGTGGAGGCTATATACAGGGGGTACCGGTACAGAGTCAATGTGGAGACTATATACAGGGGGTACCGGTACAGAGTCAATGTGGAGACTATATACAGGGGGTACAGAGTCAATGTGGAGACTATATACAGGGGGTACCGGTACAGAGTCAATGTGGAGGCTATATACAGGGGGTACCGGTACAGAGTCAATGTGGAGGCTATATACAGGGGGTACCGGTAGAGAGTCAATGTGGAGACTATATACAGGGGGTACCGGTACAGAGTCAATGTGGAGACTATATACAGGGGGTACCGGTACAGAGTCAATGTGGAGACTATATACAGGGGGTACCGGTACAGAGTCAATGTGGAGGCTATATACAGGGGGTACCGGTACAGAGTCAATGTGGAGGCTATATACAGGGGGTACCGGTACAGAGTCAATGTGGAGACTATATACAGGGGGTACCGGTACAGAGTCAATGTGGAGACTATATACAGGGGGTACTGGTACAGAGTCAATGTGGAGGCTATATGCAGGGGGTACCGGTAGAGAGTCAATGTGGAGACTATATACAGGGGGTACCGGTACAGAGGCAATGTGCGGGGGCACCGGTTAGTCGAGGTAATTGAGGTAATATGTACATGTAGGTAGAGTTATTAAAGTGACTATGCATAGATAATAACAGAGAGTGGGGGGGGGGGGGGGGGGGGGGGGGGGGCTTCCTCTGACACCGCCTGGTATAGAGGTCTTGGATGGCAGGGAGCTTGGCCCAAGTGATGTACTGGGCTGTACGCACTACCCTCTGTAGTGCCTTGCGGTCGGAGGCAGAGCAGTTGCCATACCAGGCAGGGATGCAACCAGTCAGGATGCTCTCGATGTTGCAGCTGTAGAACCTTTTGAGGATCTGAGGACCTATGCTAAATCTTTTCAGTCTCCTGAGGGGGAATAGGTTTTGTCGTGCCCTCTTCATGACTGTCTTGGTGTGCTTAGACCATGATAGTTTGTTAGTGATGTGGACACCAAGGAACTTGTAGCTCTCAACCTGCTCCACTACAGCCCTGTCAATAAGAATGGGGGCGTGCTCTGTCTTCTTTTCCTGTAGTCCACAATCATCTCCTTCGTCTTGATCACATTGAGGGAGAGGTTGTTTTCCTGGCACCACACGGCCAGACCTCCTCCCTATAGGCTGTCTCGTAGTTGTTGGTGATCAGGCCTACCACTGTTGTGGCATTGGCAAACTTAATGATGGTGTTGGAGTCGTGCCTGGCCGTGCAGTCATGAGTGAACAGGGAGTACAGGTGGGGGCTGAGCACGCACCCCTGAGGAGCCCCTGTGTTGAGGATCAGCATGGCGGATGTGTTGTTACCTACCCTTAAAAAACATGAGCTGGCGCACACCCAGAAAAATAGTTTGTGTGGAGGTGCTGACTAACGGCGAATAAACTATAAACTATCAAAATAAAGAAAGTTGCACACTCCATGTATAAACTCCCAGCAATTTAATGGGTATTTACCAACGTTTCGGCATCACTGTGCCTTCCTCAGGGTGATGTCATGAATACTTGAACCAGGTTATGTAGACAAACAGTGCAATTAGTGTAACCAATGACAATAGTGAGGGGTGTGTCATAATGATGAAGTTAATGAAAATTAATCTGTGAAACTGTTAAAAATTAGTATATGGCATATTAAATATATTATTCTATTGTTATCATATAGAAACATCATGGAATATTGTACATCATATTAGCATCAACATACATTATTGTTTAATTCAATTTCACATAATAAGGATATTTCATATTTTCAAGTTCAGAAGTCAGAACCCATCACCTGCTATGTAAAAGAGACAGAAGAATGCATGATGGTCAATGCTATCCGGGATCCTTGGGACATCCCTACCCTAAACCCTAACCTTAACCCCTAACCCTAACCCTTTTAAAAGTCAACTTCAACGGGCTAGGGACGTCCCAAGGATGTATCTCTACCTGAAAATACATGATCTAAGTGATTGATAGTTGGTATTCATATTTCCCCTCAGGTACACACATTTGTTCTTTGTTATTACCCGGCCACTGCCTGTTCACCCCGCTATCATCCAGAAGGCGAGGTCAGTACAGGTGCATCAAAGCCTGTTCAGCCCGCTATCATCCAGAAGGCGAAGTCAGTACAGGTGCATCAAAGCCTGTTCAGCCCGCTATCATCCAGAAGGCGAGGTCAGTACAGGTGCATCAAAGCTGGAAGAGAGACAGAAGCTGTTTTTCCATCTCAAGGCCACCAGACTGTTGGCCACTTTAAGGAATGGAACACTGGTCACTTTTAATAATGTTTATATATCTGGCATTACTCATCTCATTTGTACAGTTGAAGTCGGAAGTTTACATACATCTTAGCCAAATACATTCAAACTCAGTTTTTCACAATTCTTGACATTTAATCGTAGTAAAAATTCCCTGTCTTAAGTCAATTAGGATCACCACCTTATTTTAAGAATGTGAAAAGTCAGAATAATAGTAGAGAGAATTATTTATATCAGCTTTTATTTCTTTCATCACATTCCCAGTGGGTCAGAAGTTTACATACACTCAATCGGCAAACTTAGGATATTTCATATTTTCAAGTTCAGAAGTCAGAACCCATCACCTGCTATGTAAAAGAGACAGAAGAATGCACAATGGTCAATGCTATCCGGGATCCTTGGGACATCCCTACCCTAAACCCTAACCCTAACCCCTACCTTAACCATTTTAAATGTCAACTTCAACATGATAGGGATGTCCCAAGGATGTATCTCTATCTCTTTACATTGCTCGTGCATATTTGGTGGCCTGACTGTGTCCAGACTATGTCAAAGGCCCATCCTGTTAGATCTGAACCTAATGGAGCTAGGAGTGATCGGATGACAGAAGTCACATTTAGGTGCCAGGTGTAACTGAGGCTGTAGATGCTCCATATCCATTACTTTGAGTGTTTTATATAATATGACTAAATGTGTTTCTGTGTTGCAGGGGCAGTCAAGAAATGGAACAGCAAGGCCACAGAACATGACATAAGCAGAGCTGTGGGAGACCACCTCAAGCCCCTGGTAGAGCCGGGGGTCGTGTTTACCACTCCACCAGCAGAGCTGTGGGAGACCACCTCAAGCCCCTGGTAGAGCCGGGGGTCGTGTTTACCACTCCACCACGCCTTCAGCAGGCTGGAAAAGTGGGATTGATCCATTTGTTTCAGTTTTCAGTAGTTGAATCCTTTGACGTATTGTTGATTTCAAAATGTTTCATTTTCAACAAATGAACTGAGTTGGTTGAAAAGTGATACTAAACGTACATACCAGCACTATTTTGACATAGTGGAAGATATTCTGAATTCATACTAAGATGAACCTGATAAATTTATATTAATAGATTGAGGACCAAGATATGTGTTGCTTTTGCACATTATGTTAATTGGTTTTTCAAGAGTCTGTTGGTTGGTCAGTCATTGGGTTAATTTGTTTTGCAATATGTTCAAATCAAGCTTTATTTATACAGCACATTTCAGACATGATGCAACACAATGGCTTCACAGGAAAAAAAATTGACAATAAACAAATATTTACCACAACAAACATAAGAGGATAAAAAAGATGAACTAAAAGCTAATGAGCGTTCAAAGGAAATGCCATTGATTAAAATACTAAGAATTGGATGCAACATCCAACCCAAAATATAAACTTGTTTCACTACATTGTTACGTTCAAGCAAGAAAACCAGAAAAGTCCCTTAAACAGAAGAGGGAACTAACAAAGAGTCACTGACAACAACCACAACTAAACAGGTGGGGTTTTAGGAGGGGTTCTGAAAGACACCATGGGGGTGTCCACTAGAAGTTGACTAGTAACAACAACTGGGACCTAAAAGACACCCACCATGAGACCCACTAAATCTGCACAAGAAGAGAAAATAATAACCCACAACAAACTTAAAGACAGGAAGCAAACCAAAAAAGGTGGAGCAACTAAAGGTGTTGACTCTCCACATCTATCAAGACAACTGGAGCACTGGGCCAGACACTCTTAAATAAAACCTGGACCAGCTCAGGTGAAACACCTTCCCACTAACGAGATGGACAAGCCAGCACAGGTGTAACACATACTGACTAACGAGGTGACACCAATCAGTGCGTCCTACGTGCTAACGAGCTAGACGGGCGAAAGTCCAACCTCAAAACATAAATGGAAAAACCAAAGCCTGTAACACCTTCCCCCTTAAGACAACAAATATATCCTATATTTTTGTTGGACAAGTTTGCTCACCACCAACAGAAAACTTCCATTTCACATTATAATCAACTACAATGCTTCACCTTCACGGTGTCTACTGGCTGTCAACAATAAAAACTAGCTTCTAGAACTCTCCTCTTCCTAAATCTCACTAGCTTCTAGAACTCTCGTCCCCTAGGAACGAGCCCAAACAAAACTAAATCTCCAATACGGAAAAACGTGCCGTCAAAATAAATCGTGATCCATGGCAACGCAATGGCTAAACGCAAAACTATGACTGCCCACCCTTGAGAAAATCAGCAACAAAGTTGTCCTTAACACGGACATGTCTGATTTCAAGAGGAAACTCCTGCACTATCCGTAGTAACTTAGATGGCCAGCTTCTCTCTCTTTTCAGGGTTCACTCGATAGGCATGTTGTTGGATCGGGCCCCAGTCCCCAATGTCATGCTCTAGTACATTTGGGTTGGCACATCTGAGAATTAACCCTGCTATTCTAAAAGAAGGGCAACAATGTCAATATATTTATACCCGAAAATTGTCAGTTGATTGCATAAATAATTATGATTACTAAAAGTTACATGAATTGTAAATATGAATTACCAAAACCAAATGTACACCCCTTTGATAATATGTATTGTCAATAATTCACTTAATGGTAAGGCATGGTAAAATAAAAAATGTCAAAAAAAATATTTGATTGCATAGTCTTATTTTCAACGACTTTTCAATTACATTGTGCTAGGTGGGATAGCCTCAATGTCAAAACACAGCTTTAACGTGTCCAAATCAATAACCAATATGCAGAAACAGTTTGGGATAAATTGAAAACCTAAACCTAACATATGCTATTTACACAAACATCTGCCACAATAATCATATTTCTTGTATTTTTTAAACAAGCTCCTTATAAACTGCACAAGCACCAGAAACGCTGTTGTTTTGACAAGTAGCAATAAATCACTGATATCGATTAGGGGGGAAATCAGGTTGTTCGTGATGTTGGAATGCATTTAAATGTAGGGGTCGCTAAAAAAAAGGAACGCAACACTTATTTGTCATAACTAATCAATATCATGTTAAAATCATTTGTGTGACAGGAGGGAGATGAGGTTGCACGTCCTGTTAAAACTAACAGCTCAAAAACCACACTGAATCTGGGAATAATGTGTACTTACTAAATCTCATAAATAGTACTCTTCCAATTCAGAGCCTGGATTTCCCCCCTGAGGCTAATATCCATATCATGTTGAAATCAATAGAACAGGGGACAAACATTTAGGGTTCTACATTGTGACATCATTAAAATACTCCTACTACAATGTTAAAACATTCTACATTGTGACATCATTAAAATACTCCTACTACAATGTTAAAACATTCTACATTGTGACATTTCATTGATATCATGAAACAACTGCTTCATGTATTTTCTGATGATTAGTCAGAGATCTTTTATCAGATTATCTATGGTCACAGCTATACACTTGCTCTCCTGTGTGTGTTCTCTTGTGCACTGTCAGATAGCTAGATTGAACAAAACTCTTCCCACATTGATCACAGCTATAAGGTTAACCTCCTGTGTGTGTTCTCTGGTGCACTGTCAGAGAGCTAGATTGAACAAAACTCTTCCCACATTGATCACAGCTTTAAGATTTCTCTCCTGTGTGTGTTCTCTGGTGCACTGTCAGATGGCCAGATTGACAAAAACTCTTCCCACATTGATCACAGCTATAAGGTTTATCTCCTGTGTGTATTCTCTGGTGCACTGTCAGATAGCCAGAAGTAGTAAAACTCTTCCCACATTGATCACAGCTATAAGGTTTATCTCCTGTGTGTATTCTCTGGTGCACTGTCAGATAGCCAGAAGTAGAAAAACTCTTCCCACATTGATCACAGCTATAAGGTTTCTCTCCTGTGTGTGTTCTCTGGTGCACTGTCAGTTGGCCAGATTGACAAAAACTCTTCCCACATTGATCACAGCTATAAGGTTTATCTCCTGTGTGTATTCTCTGGTGCACTGTCAGATAGCCAGAAGTAGTAAAACTGTTCCCACATTGATCACAGCTATAAGATTTCTCTCCTGTGTGTGTTCTCTGGTGTAAAGTCAGAGAGTCAGATGTAGTAAAACTCTTCCCACATTGATCACAGCTATAAGGTTTCTCTCCTGTGTGTGTTCTCTGGTGTAAAGTCAGCGAGCCAGATGTCGTAAAACTCTTCCCACATTGATCACAGCTATAAGGTTTCTCTCCTGTGTGTGTTCTCTGGTGTAAAGTCAGAGAGCCAGATGCAGCAAAACTCTTCCCACATTGATAACAGCTATAAGGTTTCTCTCCTGTGTGTGTTCTCTGGTGTAAAGTCAGAGAGCCAGATCTAGCAAAACTCTTCCCACATTGACCACAGCTATAAGGTTTCTCTCCTGTGTGGATTCTCTGATGCATTTTAATGCCTGCTGATGAGGTGAATCTCTTCCCACAGTCAGAGCAGCAGTGAGTTCTCTTCTCTGTGGGTCTCTGCTGGTGTTTCTTGACGTGTTCTGATCTGGAGAGACTCTTCTCTGCCTCGTCAGCATCATGAGGTTGTTGAGGCTCCCCAGAGGATCCACGATAGTCCCGTATCTCTCCTGTGTGAACAACAAAGTCAGAGAGATGGTTAAAGGCCCACAACAGTGGAAATCCACTGTAAAAGGTGATGCCAACAGCGTAGCCATGATGTTGTACAACAATTGATGTCTGTAATGAATGTTAAAATTATTTGACAATTGTCTTAAAATGAGCAAGAATAGTCATATTTTAGTAGTAACATCGATGATTGTAGGCTAAAAAAAAGTTATTCAAGTTGTTGAAACTAAGCACTGTGCCAGACGACTTTTGGTCTCCAATATAGGCCCCTTTCTGTGTTTAATAAAATTGCGGCACGAGGGCGATGCACATGCAATTTGGTTGTAGAAACTCCTCCCTGCTAATGAGGAAACCGATAGTTATGGATGTACTATATCTGATTAGAGCAAAAATGGTGAGCAAAGACTTTAGTTTTTCACAGTGTATTCTGAATGTGAATGGGGGAAAACTCAGGGGAGTAACCTCCATTTCCAGGTTGCTTATGAGTGCATTTCACACTACTTTGGATTATAATTGTAAGGCTCGTTTGAATGTCCTGTGTAATATAATGTTTGCTACAGTATTAAGAAATATGTTTAATTATTGAAGAATCGCGTTAATGACAGTCTCCATTTGGGTGTTGTCAATAAAGTTATGATTTTTTAAATGTATTTTAATTACATTTTTCCCCCACCTTTATTTAACCAGGTGGCCAGTTGAGAACAAGTTCTCATTCACAACTGCGACCTGACCAAGATAAAGCAAAGCAGTGCGACAAAAAAACAACACAGAGTTACACGTGGGATAAACAAAAGTACAGTCAATAACACAATATAAAAATCTATATACAGTGTGATGGAGTAAGGAGGTAAGGCAATAAACAGGCCATGCTATGGGTGGGTGTTGCTATGGTGACCAGTGAGCTGAGTTAAGGCGGAGCTTTACCTAGCAAAGACTTATAGATGACCTGGAGCCAGTGGGTTTAGCGATGAATATGTAGCGAGGACCAGCCAACGAGAGCATACAGGTCGCAGCGGTGGGTGGTATATGGGGCTTTGGTGACAAAACGGATGGCACTGTGATGGACTGCATCCAGTTTGCTGAGTAGAGTGTTGGAGGCTATTTTGTAAATGACATCGCTGAAGTCAAGGATCGGCAGGATAGTCAGTTTTACGAGGGTATGTTTGGCAGCGTGAGTGTAGGAGGTTTTGTTGCGAAATAGGAAGCAGATTCTAGATTTAATTTGGGATTGGAGATGTTTAATGTGAGTCTGGAAGGAGAGTTTACAGTCTAACCAGACACCTAGGTATTTGTAGTTGTCCACACATTCTAAGTCAGAACCGTCTAGAGTAGTGATGCTGGACGGGTGGGTGCGGGCAGCGATAGGTTGAAGAGCACACATTTAGTTTTACTAGCGTTTAAGAGCAGTTGGAGGCCACGGAAGGAGAGTTGTATGACATTGAAGCTCATTTGGAGGTTTGTTAACACAGTGTCCAAAGAAGGGCCAGATGTATACAGAATGGTGTCGTCTGCGTCAAGGTGGATCAGAGAATCACCAGCAGCAAGAGCAACATCATTGATGTATACAGAGAAAAGAGTCAGCCCGAGGATTGAACCCTGTGGTACCCCATAGAGACTGCTAGAGGTCCGGACAACAGGCCATCCGATTTGACACAATGAACTCTGTCTGATAAGTAGTTGGTGAACCAGGCGAGGCAGTCATTTGAGAAACCAAGGCTGATGAGTCTGCCGATAAGAATGTGGTGATTGACAGAGTCGAAAGTCTTGCCTTAACCTTTATCACTAGACACCTCATAGTGAGCTACAGGTAGGAATCAGCAATGAATCCCAATAATGAGACACCTCTGGGGAGGGGTGTCAGCAACATTTAAAAAAATATATATACAGTGGGGAGAACAAGTATTTGTTCAAAAGCATGTAGAGATCTGTAATTTTTATCATAGGTACACTTCAACTGTGAGAGACGGGAATCTAAAACAAAAATCCAGAAAATCACATTGTATGATTAAGTAATTAATTGGCATTTTATTGCATGACATAAGTATTTGATCACCTACCAACTAGTAAGAATTCCGGCTCTCACAGACCTGTTAGTTTTTCTTTAAGAAGCCCTCCTGTTCTCCACTCATTACCTGTATTAACTGCACCTGTTTGAACTCGTTACCTGTATAAAAGACACCTGTCCACACACTCAATCAAACAGACCCCAACCTCTCCACAATGGCCAAGACCAGAGAGCTGTGTAAGGACATCAGTGATAGAATTGTAGACCTGCACAAGGCTGGGATGGGCTACAGGACAATAGGCAAGCAGCTTGGTGAGAAGGCAACAACTGTTGGCGCAATTATTAGAAAATGGAAGAAGTTCAAGATGACGGTCAATCACCCTCGGTCTGGAGCTCCATGCAAGATCTCACCTCGTGGGGCATCAATGATCATGAGGAAGGTGAGGGATCAGCTCAGAACTACATGGCAGGACCTGGTCAATGACCTGAAGAGAGCTGGGACCACAGTCTCAAAGAAAACCATTAGTAACACACTACGCCGTCATGGATTAAAATCCTGCAGCGCACGCAAGGTCCCCCTGCTCAAGCCAGCGCATGTCCAGGCCCGTCTGAAGTTTGCCAATGACCATCTGGATGATCCAGAGGAGGAATGGAAGAAGGTCATGTGGTCTGATGAGACAAAAATAGAGCTTTTTGGTCTAAACTCCACTCGCCGTGTTTGGAGGAAGAAGAAGGATGAGTACAACCCCAAGAACACCATCCCAACCGTGAAGCATGGAGGTGGAAACATCATTCTTTGGGGATGCTTTTCTGCAAAGGGGACAGGACGACTGCACCGTATTGAGGGGAGGATGGATGGGGCCCATGTATCGCGAGATCTTGGCCAACAACCTCCTTCCCTCAGTAAGAGCATTGAAGATGGGTCGTGGTTGGGTCTTCCAGCCTAACAACGACCCGAAACACACAGCCAGGGCAACTAAGGAGTGGCTCCGTAAGAAGCATCTCAAGGTCCTGGAGTGGCCTAGCCAGTCTCCAGACCTGAACCCAATAGAAAATCTTTGGAGGGAACTGAAAGTCCTTATTGCCCAGCGACAGCCCCGAAACCTGAAGGATCTGGAGAAGGTCTGTATGGAGGAGTGGGCCAAAATCCTTGCTGCAGTGTGTGCAAACCTGGTCAAGAACTACAGGAAACGTTTTTTTATTTTTTATTTCACCTTTATTTAACCAGGTAGGCTAGTTGAGAACAAGTTCTCATTTGCAACTGCGACCTGGCCAAGATAAAGCATAGCAGTGTGAACAGACAACAACACAGAGTTACACATGGAGTAAACAATAAACAAGTCAATAACATAGTAGGGAAAAAAAGGAAAAAAAGAATCTATATACAATGTGTGCAAAAGGCATGAGGAGGTAGGCAATAAATAGGCCATAGGAGTGAATAATTACAATTTAGCAGGTTAACACTGGGGTGATAAATCATCAGATGATCATGTGCAAGTAGAGATACTGGTGTGCAAAAAAGCAGAAAAGTAAATAAATAAAAACAGTATGAGGATGATGTAGGTAAATTGGGTGGGCTATATACCGATGGACTATGTACAGCTGCAGCGATCGGTTAGCTGCTCAGATAGCAGATGTTTAAAGTTGTTGAGGGAGATAAGTCTCCAACTTCAGAGATTTTTGCAATTCGTTCCAGTCGCAGGCAGCAGAGAACTGGAAGGAAAGGCGGCCAAATGAGGTTTTGGCTTTAGGGATGATCAGTGAGATACACCTGCTGGAGCGCGTGCTACGGGTGGGTGTTGCCATCGTGACCAGTGAACTGAGATAAGGCGGCGCTTTACCTAGCATAGCCTTGTAGATGACCTGGAGCCAGTGGGTATGACGACGAAAATGTAGCGAGGGCCAGCCGACTAGAGCATACAGGTCGCAGTGGTGGGTGGTATAAGGTGCTTTAGTAACAAAACGGATGGCACTGTGATAAACTGCATCCAGTTTGCTGAGTAGAGTATTGGAAGCTATTTTGTAGATGACATCGCCGAAGTCGAGGATCGGTAGGATAGTCAGTTTTACTAGGGTAAGTTTGGCGGCGTGAGTGAAGGAGGCTTTGTTGCGAAATAGAAAGCCGACTCTAGATTTGATTTTGGATTGGAGATGTTTGATATGAGTCTGGAAGGAGAGTTTGCAGTCTAGCCAGACACCTAGGTACTTATAGATGTCCACATATTCTAGGTCGGAACCATCCAGGGTGGTGATGCTAGTCGGGCGTGCGGGTGCAGGCAGCGAACGGTTGAAAAGCATGCATTTGGTTTTACTAGCGTTTAAGAGCAGTTGGAGGCCACGGAAGGAGTGTTGTATGGCATTGAAGCTCGTTTGGAGGTTAGATAGCACAGTGTCCAAGGAAGGGCCAGAAGTATACAGAATGGTGTCGTCTGCGTAAAGGTGGATCAGGGAATCGCCCTCAGCAAGAGCAACATCATTGATATATACAGAGAAAAGAGTCGGCCCGAGAATTGAACCCTGTGGTACCCCCATAGAGACTGCCAGAGGACCGGACAACATGCCCTCCGATTTGACACACTGAACTCTATCTGCGAAGTAGTTGGTGAACCAGGCAAGGCAGTCATTAGAAAAACCGAGGCTACTGAGTCTGCCGATAAGAATATGGTGATTGACAGAGTCGAAAGCCTTGGCCAGGTCGATGAAGACGGCTGCACAGTACTGTCTTTTATCGATGGCGGTTATGATATCGTTTAGTACCTTGAGCGTGGCTGAGGTGCACCCGTGACCGGCTCGGAAACCGGATTGCACAGCGGAGAAGGTACGGTGGGATTCGAGATGGTCAGTGATCTGTTTGTTGACTTGGCTTTCGAAGACCTTAGATAGGCAGGGCAGGAAAGATATAGGTCTGTAACAGTTTGGGTCCAGGGTGTCTCCCCATTTGAAGAGGGGGATGACCGCGGCAGCTTTACAATCCTTGGGGATCTCAGATGATACGAAGGAGAGGTTGAACAGGCTGGTAATAGGGGGTGCGACAATGGCGGCGGACAGTTTCAGAAATAGAGGGTCCAGATTGTCAAGCCCAGCTGATTTGTATGGGTCCAGGTTTTGCAGCTCTTTCAGAACATCTGCTATCTGGATTTGGGTAAAGGAGAAGCTGGGGAGGCTTGGGCGAGTAGCAGCAGGGGGGGCGGAGCTGTTGGCCAAGGCTGGAGTAGCCAGGAGGAAGGCATGGCCAGCCGTTGAGAAATGCTTGTTGAAGTCTTCGATTATCACGGATTTATCGGTGGTGACCGTGTTACCTAGCCTCAGTGCAGTGGGCAGCTGGGAGGAGGTGCTCTTGTTCTCCATGGACTTTACAGTATCCCAGAACATTTTGGAGTTAGAGCTACAGGATGCAAATTTCTGCTTGAAAAAGCTGGCCTTTGCTTTCCTGACTGACTGCGTGTATTGGTTCCTGACTTCCCTGAACAGTTGCATATCGCGGGGACTATTCGATGCTATTGCAGTTCGCCACAGGATGTTTTTGTGCTGGTCGAGGGCAGTCAGGTCTGGAGTGAACCAAGGGCTATATCTGTTCTTAGTTCTGCATTTTTTGAACGGAGCATGCTTGTCTAAGATGGTGAGGAAGTTACTTTTAAAGAATGACCAGGCATCCTCAACTGACGGGATGAGGTCAATATCCTTCCAGGATACCCGGGCCAGGTCGATTAGAAAGGCCTGCTCGCAGAAGTGTTTTAGGGAGCGTTTGACAGGGATGAGGGGTGGTCGTTTGACCGCGGACCCGTAGCGGATACAGGCAATAAGGCAGTGATCGCTGAGATCCTGATTGAAGACAGCAGAGGTGTATTTGGAGGGCAAGTTGGTCAGGATAATGTCTATTAGGGTGCCCATGTTTACGGATTTAGGGTTGTACCTGGTGGGTTCCTTGATGATTTGTGTGAGATTGAGGGCATCTAGCTTAGATTGTAGGACTGCCGGGGTGTTAAGCATATCCCAGTTTAGGTCACCTAACAGAACAAACTCTGAAGCTAGATGGGGGGCGATCAATTCACAGATGGTGTCCAGGGCACAGCTGGGAGCTGAGGGGGGTTGGTAGCAGGTGGCAACAGTGAGAGACTTATTTCTGGAGAGATTAATATTTTTAATTAGAAGTTCAAACTGTTTGGGCATAGACCTGGAAAGTATGACAGAACTTTGCAGACTATCTCTGCAGTAGATTGCAACTCATCCCCCTTTGGCAGTTCTATCTTGACGGAAAGTGTTATAGTTGGGTATGGAAATCTCAGAATTTTTGGTGGCCTTCCTAAGCCAGGATTCAGACACGGCAAGGACATCAGGGTTGGCAGAGTGTGCTAAAGCAGTGAGTAAAACAAACTTAGGGAGGAGGCTTCTGATGTTGACATGCATGAAACCAAGGCTTTTTCGATCACAGAAGTCAACAAATGAGGGTGCCTGGGGACATGCAGGGCCTGGGTTTACCTCCACATCACCCGAGGAACAGAGGAGTAGTAGGTTGAGGGTGCGGCTAAAGGCTATCAAAACTGGTCGCCTAGAGCGTTGGGGACAGGGAATAAAAGGAGCAGATTTATGGGCGTGGTAGAATATATTCAGGGCATAATGTGCAGACAGGGGTATGGTGGGGCACGGGTACAGCGGAGGCAAGCCCAGGCACTGGGTGATGATAAGAGAGGTTGTATCTCTGGACATGCTGGTTATAATGGGTGAGTTCACCGCATGTGTGGGAGGTGGGACAAAGGAGGTATCAGAGGTATTAGGAGTGGATCTACGGGCTCCATTGTAAACTGAAACAATGATAACTAACCCGAACAACAGTATACAAGGCATATTGATATTTGAGAGAGACATATAGAAAGGCATAAAGTAATCGCAGGTCTTGATTGGGAGAGCTAGCTAAAACAACAGGTGAGACAACAGCAGCTAGTCAGCTAACACAACAACAGCAGGTAAAATGGCGACGACTAGGCAGAGAGGGTCGGATTAACTACACACAGAGCCTGAGTTCGCGGCTGGGGCCGACAGATAAAACACAAATAAACAGAATGGAGTACCGTGATTAATGGACGGTCCAGCAGGCATCAGCCAAGTGATCATAGTGTCCAGGGGGCAGCAGTAGATGGAACAGGGAGGCCGTCACTACGCTAGCACGCGGCGTTTAAAGTTAGTAGCCCGGGGGGGTGCTCAGACGGAGGGGGTCTGCTCAGACGGAGGGGGTCTGCTCAGACGGAGACCGGTTGAGGGCACAGCGGATGGAGTATTCGTCGGCAGACCAGACGTGGTGGTGCGGCGGGGCGCCGTGTCGACAGAGAATCCAAGCCAGATGGCGAAAGAGGTATTGTAGAATTTTGTTTGCTAACTGGTGCTAGCTTCGTGGCTAGCACCAGTTACTATAGCCAATCGGTAGCAGTGGTGATCCGGTGCCAAGGTCCAGAGTTAACAGCAAGGATCCGGTGGAATATTGGGCTCTAGTCGTGTATGAGTGGGGTTCGGGTAAACAGCTGATAGGCCGGGGGTGGGCCTCAGGGATAGCTTCGGTACTGGGTGCCACGGAGGGTGCAAGCTAGCTGTGAGGTAGCTAGCTGCAAGCTGTGAGCTAGCTAGCTGCAAGCTGTGAGCTAGCTAGCTGCAAGCTAGCTGTGAGGATCAGAAGTAGTGGCTCAGGGATTACGGCAAGAATCCAGCGTTGTTGTGGAGAGACAGTCCGATGCTGGTAGATTGGCGAGTCAAGGCTAAGATCAGGGCTGGTGTCTGTGCAGAAGGTCAAAGCCGCTAGCAGTGGCCAAAAATGACCAAATAGCTTGTAGCTGATTAGCTGGTTAGTTACTGGAGGTTCTTGAATGTGTTCCAAAGTTAAAAATAATAGCGATTGACGGCACATCTGACGGAATTGAGTCGGCAGACCAGTCGTGATGGATCGTCGGGGCTCTGTGTCGACAAAGGGTCCAGGCCAATTGGCAAAAGAGGTATTGTTGCTGGAGTTATTTGTTTGCTAGCCGGGAGATGCACCTGGCTCGAGGCTAACTGGTGCTAGCTTCGGGACAAGGGCGTTAGTCACTATAGCCACTCCGGTGCAAAGGTCCAGAGCTTACGGCAGGAATCCGGTGATGTAGTGGCTTCTAATCGTCTTAGTGAAGAGTCTGGGAGGCATCAGCTGTGTAGCCGAGTGATCATATGGTCCACTAAGCAGGCCGGGAGATGGGCCTGGCTCAAGGCTAGCGTCGAGGCTGGGCCACTCAGTAGCAGCTAGCACGCTGCGATTATCTGGTGTAATGGTCCAGAGCTTACGGCAGGAATACGGCGATGTAGTGGAGAAAAATAGTCCGATATGCTCAGGGTTGATATCGCGCAGTGCAGACTGGCAGGTACTATCCAGGCTAAAAGCGGCTGGTGTCTGAGCTAAAAAAACGGAAAGGCCGCTAGCAGTGGCTAAAAGCGGCTGGTATATGTAATTAAAAAATGGAAAAAGAGATTGAAATATATTGCAATATATACAAAAAAAGATAAGATTTACAACAACAAACACATCTTACTGCTACGCCATCTGATTAGAAGATGACTCAGTTAAAAACCATTGGATTTATCAAACTCTGAAATGATTTAGTATTTCTGTGCCCATGAAAACTGTTTCCCCAGCGTAACATAAGGAGCCACTAAATGATAAGTGGGTCGAGTGCATTTCAGAATACAAAAAAATTGTCCGACAGCAATATCCCGTATTTAAGTTGAAGTTCATCATATGACAAGCGTAACGTTATGACTATAACTACTGTTCCCTGAAGCGGGGAAACTAGGTACAACATACGATCAAATCCACGCCTCGCTGGAATCCCCACCACCCACAGGTGATGAGAGAGGCTTGGATTTATTCCGCTCTTTAATACCGCTCTTCACCGACACAGGAAAGGGCGGGGACAAACAGGTGTTGTACCTCATTTCCCTCCTTCAGGGAAGTGCAATTATAATCAAAGTTACACTCCCTTTCAGTCATTCAACTTCGGTACAACATACTATGGGGAAATACAATCATTCCCGATGCCGACCCCTACGGATACTAAATGAAACAGCCCCCTGCAGACCACCCAGACTTGACCCTACAAGATGCATCAGTTTTGTCAATTTATTCATTGTCTTTTGTTTGAAACACTCCTGTCAATGTTGAGTAAGGACGCACACCTGATTACGCATATAGAAGTAGGACTAATCTACCTGGCCTGCACACAAATGTAGGCCTATAAATGTGCCCATTTGGGGATGTCTGATAGTATTTCTCATTGTCTTAACGCTGCACCACTAATGAGTTGTGGAGCTTCTCAAATGTTCTATTTACCTCCAAACAGCAAGTAAACAAAGTCTAATCAAAAGCGAATGACAATAGTTCCTCAAAGTATTTTTGTAAAATATTTCCAGCTCTCGCCCTTACGATAACCACTCGGCATAAAAGGGAAAAATGTAATGCTCTGATCCAGTGGAAATGTCATAAAATACCTGATTACTTCTTATCCTTTTCACAAATAGCCTACAGCTGTGTCTGTCCAGAACTCACTGGAGCAGGAAACTGAGGGTCTAGAATATTTTATACAATGTTGCAAGCTTGCTATCCGAGTTTCCTGACCAAGTTGATAGTTGATACAATGTTTCAAGTTTGTTGTAGACAGGCCATGTGCCGCCAATGTGATTTCTAGGATATTTATTTTTATCAGGATATTTTCTACCTGCAGAAGGCAATGTTTTTATTTGTTGGCTTTATGTAGGCAATTTTTTTACATAGTTGGCAATAAAAGTTACTTTTAGATATCTATAATTTTCATTTAGATTTAGATAGAATGTATATTAATCACAGACAATAATTTTGAGATTAATTTAATTTATAATAGTAACTGTTCCACGAAAATGTGCATATGAAAATCATAACTGGCACACAGATTAGCAGAAATGGTCAGATAAATTGGCACTCCAACTGGAAAAGGTTGCAGACTGCTGGTGCAGTCTATTACTAGTCTATTAGTCTATCTGTAGTCTATTAGTCTATTACTGAAACCTTCAGGAGCAGAACGGCAGAATTTACGAAGTCCAGCAGCAGAGGGGGGACTCCCTCTGGTCAGGTGGTGTTGACGACCGGCTCCCTCTGGTCGGGTTGTGTTGACGACCGGCTCCCTCTGGTCGGGTTGTGTTGCTGCGATTATCCGGTGTAATGGTCCAGAGCTTACGGCAGGAATACGGTGATGTAGTGGAGAAAAACAGTCCGATATGCTCAGGGTTGATATCGCGCTGTGCAGACTGGCAGGTATTACAATACAACAATATTTTCTATTGTTGGCTTTATGTAGGCTATTTTTTTTTTACATAGTTGGCAATGGCAATAAAAGTTACTCTTAGATTTGTATCATTTTCATTTAGATTTAGATAGAATGTAGATTAATCACAGACAATAATTTTGAGATACTATTATAAATTAAATGAAACTGTTCCACGAAAATGTGCATATGAAAATCATAACTGGCACACAGATTGGTAGAAATCACACAGCAGAGGGGGGAGGGGGGCTCCCTCTGGTCGGGTTGTGTTGACGACCGGCTCCCTCTGGTCGGGTTATGTTGACGACTGGCTCACTCTAGTCATTTGTGTGTCTTATTTATTTAATCAAACAGCATGCTTAGAGCATCAGACAAGTTCAGTACATACAGATTTTATATAAACACATGGGGCGCTTGGTAGAAAGAACAGATGACTCTTGGTTGACCAAGATGTATTTTAGTTGGGGACAGCACTAGAACATGATTTTTTGGCTCCCGAGTGGCGCAGCGGACACTGCATCTCAGTGCTTGAGGCGTCACTACAGACACCCTGGATCAAATCCGGGCTGTATCACAACCGGACAAGGTTACATTTAAATAAATAAAGGTTACATTTAAATAAATAAACAAGTGTTTCATGACAAACCATTTTGGCACCAAATTGAGAAGGGTTTAAGGTTTCAACCAATTCATGAATGTAATTGAATCTAGGTATGTCTTGCCTTTAATGGTTAAACTATCACTATGACATCATGGATGAATTCTAGAATATACTATATAGCCTAGAAACCTGGTTAAACTATCATTATGACATCATGCATGGCCAGTTCTTGTATTCATAGTGTAGTGAATTCAGGGGGTAGCCCTGAGCTGGACTCAAACCTGGGTCCAGCGACTGTCAAGCCAACACCTAATAACTGTTATGCCAAGATGTCTGAAATTCTTGACTAGGTCCCTAGGTGTTGGGTTACGGTTGCTACAATAGCTTTCTCTATGAATTTGAGAGTGGTTACATTTCTCCAGCCTCATCTCTCAGCTGTTTACTAAACCAAGTCTCTTGGCAGCCATTTTGTTGCTGTTTAAATACTAGGTTGTCCCTTTAAAAAAGCCACACATCAATCAACCAATCTGCAGTTCAACCAATAACAAAGCTGTAATTCCACCACTGTTTTGGTAATAAGATGATGGGGCTGGAGAAATGTAACTAGTCTCAAATTCAGACAGACTATGGATGCAAGGACTGACCATCCATGACGTCAACATTATAGTTTTAACCATGTTGAGGCTGTTGATTTACATTGTTTCTAAACATTGGAGTAAAAAAAGCTTATTTTGGGATCTGATGGGGTACAACAGTTGAACTAAGCTCATGAGGCATGTGTTATATTCTTCAAGAATCAATGGCTATAAATAAATAATTTAAAAGTCAAAATATGGATGTAGCAATTGTCGATTTCCCCTTTAACACCAAACATCAGTTCAACAACTGCAGAGTTTGTACCTCTGTTTTTAAGACAGTACTTACCAGTGGTATCCACGGCCCGGTTTCTCAAAACCATCTTATGGCTAAGTTCATCTTTAGAACCACTGGATGCCTTAAATTGCGTTTGGGAAATCGGGCCCAGATATCCAGTTTCCTCCTCTTCTTCCTCTTCCGATGTGACCGTAATCTCCCCCTCCGCTTTCATTTCAAAAACTGAATCCTCCTCATCTTTTACTGTAACACCCTCCTCCTCTTTCACTCTGAACAAGTCTTCCTCTTCTTCTTTCCCTGTAACAGCCTCACCCTCTACTTGTTTTTGTATTGTAACATCCTTCTCTTCCTCCTCCTCTTTGACGAGAGCTTCTTTCTCCGTCCAGCAGACCGTCTCTTCTTCAGCAGGAGGAGAGTAATTTAGTGAACTCATGGTCGGAGATGTTAGCTAGCTAGGCTAATGCTAACTTAACCAGCCCGCCAGCTGAATAATAACAACAACACCGTAAACATGAAATTAAATAGGATAACTAACTAACTAGACGACAGAAGTGGGTTTAAAACACAGTGGCTAATATACACTAAAGCGTCTTAAGAGCTTTATTGGTTCGTCTATTTTGTCTAGCAAGCTACCGAGGTGGCTGAATAACTGTTGCTGCTGCTGAAAGAAGTGTTCCGTCCACTAGACTATACGTCACACTAACAGCATTGCGTTCCGTCCACTAGATTATACGTCACACTAACAGCATTGCCTTATAATCGCACACCGATATCTGCTGACTGGAGTTGGTAACGCTCAGTCTGAACCTCTGACTGCGATGGAGATGTGCGACTTTAAGACAATGACGCTAGTGTGACGTAAAATATATATTATAATGTTCAGACAAAAAGTTAGTGTAGGAAGCATGAGTTTTTACTCACCAGTGTAACAATACAGTGTGGTTAAAGACTTAGTAACTTAGTTGTGTTCACGATCTGGTTCCCTATAAGCACAACCAGTTATGTTTTTGTGTCATCACATATGTATTAATTTATTTCGGGATTCTGGGTAATCCACAGCAGATTTATGAAGAATTGCTGTGGGTGAGTTCAAAATGGAATAGTCCCGGGATAGAAATATATAAAGTTGACATTACATCATAAAATCCACCTTTTAAATCATACATTAGCAATTTATGTTTTAGTAACTACTGTTGTTGGTTTGGTGTCAAGTAAGCCTCTCTTTATATGTTGTTTGCCAAATCTCAGTTTTCCATGTGGGTTTTATGCTAAAGTTCCCTCTTTCAAGTTGGTATCTAACTGGAAAATGCATCTTCTTTAGGAGTGCTATTTTTACCCTGTCGACTACTGATCATTCATCCACACTGTGTGTCTCATCAATGCAGGTAATTTATGACAAATGTATAAAGTACATGTTTTATAAACTCATGAACACCAGCCAGTTTATTTGCCCGGTTTTGTTAGTTTAGGTGTATTATACTTCTTCGCCACCTGAGGGGGACATTGAGTAAATCTTCAGGTTAATTTGATATATTTTGATACTAAAATGGATGACAGTTTATTCTGATGTAGTGAATATGAGACACATGTAAACAATTGATTCATTTATTATAGTAAATTATGAATTAGTAGGAATGGTTAAATCCACTATACGATCACAATGACTTTGATAGACATTTTAATTGTTTCTTTTGTTAGTATATTATAGGGCAGATTAATATAGAATTGCTGTGGGAGTGCTATTTATATCCCGTCACTACTGATCATTCATCCATACTGTGTGTGTCCCATCATTGCAGCTTTGGAAATAAATGAACTATCCATCCATTGCTCCTTCCTGTGTTGACTCACTGACTTGAGAGACCAGGAAGGTCACACTAGCTCGATAGGTTGATATCTAGCTCAAGCTTCACCTCATGCTTTTCATTAACTGTGTGGTTGTGTTATCTAGTGGGAACCCGTTAGCACGGTAGGCTCTGGTGCCTTCTTGCCGTGGGCTCAAAATGACAGAGGAAATCAACCTGCTTGCTCCTTTTTGTTTTGTCAACTTTTCGATATGGATGTTATGTTTGATATCGGAGGTATCATTGAATTGAATTGAATCATTGCATTGAAAGCAGTAAACTTTTTTTGTGTTGATGCCTGTATCACTTTATCAGCAGCACGTGATCAATGACGTCTGGAGATTAATTTCATCGAACAACCACCTGATTGGTTTGGTATTGGGCTGGTTCGACACTGCAGGCGACTGACTGATCTACAAATCACCTTACATCATAAATAACTACTCATTATTATTTATAAATCAGTCAGCCAGTCACCGTTTACCCACAACGCAGCATGGATTTGATGCTCTCAAACACAGCCAATGGTTTAGTAAATTACATAAAGGCTATGCTGCTACGGTGTGGGATGTCATCTATAATAATGACATAAAGGCTATGCTGCTACGGTGTGTGATATCATCTATAATAATGACATAAAGGCTATGTTGCTACGGTGTGGGATGTCATCTATAATAATGACATAAAGGCTATGCTGCTACGGTGTGGGACGTCATCTATAATAATGACATAAAGGCTATGCTGCTACGGTGTGGGACGTCATCTATAATAATGACATAAAGGCTATGCTGCTACGGTGTGGGATGTCATCTATAATAATGACATAAAGGCTATGCTGCTACGGTGTGGGATGTCATCTATAATAATGACATAAAGGCTATGCTGCTACGGTGTGGGATGTCATCTATAATAATGACATAAAGGCTATGCTGCTACGGTGTGGGATGTCATCTATAATAATGACATAAAGGCTATGCTGCTACGGTGTGGGACGTCATCTATAATAATGACATAAAGGCTATGCTGCTACGGTGTGGGATGTCATCTATAATAATGACATAAAGGCTATGCTGCTACGGTGTGGGACGTCATCTATAATAATGACATAAAGGCTATGCTGCTACGGTGTGGGATGTCATCTATAATAATGACATAAAGGCTATGCTGCTACGGTGTGGGATGTCATCTATAATAATGACATAAAGGCTATGCTGCTACGGTGTGGGACGTCATCTATAATAATGACATAAAGGCTATGCTGCTACGGTGTGGGATGTCATCTATAATAATGACATAAAGGCTGTGCTGCTACGGTGTGGGATGTCATCTATAGTAATGACATAAAGGCTATGCTGCTACGGTGTGGGATGTCATCTATAATAATGACATAAAGGCTATGCTGCTACGGTGTGGGATGTCATCTATAATAATGACATAAAGGCTATGCTGCTACGTGCTACGGTGTGGGACGTCATCTATAATAATGACATAAAGGCTATGCTGCTACGTGCTACGGTGTGGGATGTCATCTATAGTAATGACATAAAGGCTATGCTGCTACGGTGTGGGATGTCATCTATAATAATGACATAAAGGCTATGCTGCTACGGTGTGGGATGTCATCTATAATAATGACATAAAGGCTATGCTGCTAAGGTGTGGGATGTCATCTATAATAATGACATAAAGGCTATGCTGCTACGGTGTGGGACGTCATCTATAATAATGACATAAAGGCTATGCTGCTACGGTGTGGGACGTCATCTATAATAATGACATAAAGGCTATGCTGCTACGGTGTGGGATGTCATCTATAATAATGACATAAAGGCTATGCTGCTACGGTGTGGGACGTCATCTATAATAATGACATAAAGGCTATGCTGCTACGGTGTGGGATGTCATCTATAATAATGACATAAAGGCTATGCTGCTACGGTGTGGGACGTCATCTATAATAATAACATAAAGGCTATGCTGCTACGGTGTGGGATGTCATCTATAATAATGACATAAAGGCTATGCTGCTAAGGTGTGGGATGTCATATATAATAATGACATAAAGGCTATGCTGCTACGGTGTGGGATGTCATCTATAATAATGACATAAAGGCTATGCTGCTACGGTGTGGGATGTCATCTATAATAATGACATAAAGGCTATGCTGCTACGGTGTGGGACGTCATCTATAATATTGACATTAAAGGCTATGATGCTACGGTGTGGGACGTCATCTATAATAATGACATAAAGGCTATGCTGCTACGGTGTGGGATGTCATCTATAATAATGACATAAAGGCTATGCTGCTACGGTGTGGGATGTCATCTATAATAATGACATAAAGGCTATGCTGCTACGGTGTGGGATGTCATCTATAATAATGACATAAAGGCTATGCTGCTACGATGTGGGATGTCATCTATAATAATGACACAAAGGCTATGCTGCTACGGTGTGGGATGTAATCTATAATAATGACATAAAGGCTATGCTGCTACGGTGTGGGACGTCATCTATAATAATGACATAAAGGCTATGCTGCTACGGTGTGGGATGTCATCTATAATAATGACATAAAGGCTATGCTGCTACGGTGTGGGATGTCATCTATAATAATGACATAAAGGCTATGCTGCTACGGTGTGGGATGTCATCTATAATAATGACATAAAGGCTATGCTGCTACGGTGTGGGATGTCATCTATAATAATGACATAAAGGCTATGCTGCTACGGTGTGGGATGTCATCTATAATAATGACATAAAGGCTATGCTGCTACGGTGTGGGATGTCATCTATAATAATGACATAAAGGCTATGCTGCTACGGTGTGGGATGTCATCTATAATAATGACATAAAGGCTATGCTGCTACGGTGTGGGACGTCATCTATAATAATGACATAAAGGCTATGCTGCTACGGTGTGGGATGTCATCTATAATAATGACATAAAGGCTATGCTGCTACGGTGTGGGATGTCATCTATAATAATGACATAAAGGCTATGCTGCTACGTGCTACGGTGTGGGATGTCATCTATAATAATGACATAAAGGCTATGCTGCTACGGTGTGGGATGTCATCTATAATAATGACATAAAGGCTATGCTGCTACGGTGTGGGATGTCATCTATAATAATGACATAAAGGCTATGCTGCTACGGTGTGGGATGTTATCTATAATAATGACATAAAGGCTATGCTGCTACGGTGTGGGATGTCATCTATAATAATGACATAAAGGCTATGCTGCTACGGTGTGGGATGTCATCTATAATAATGACATAAAGGCTATGCTGCTACGTGCTATGGTGTGGGATGTCATCTATAATAATGACATAAAGGCTATGCTGCTACGGTGTGGGATGTCATCTATAATAATGACATAAAGGCTATGCTGCTACGGTGTGGGATGTCATCTATAATAATGACATAAAGGCTATGCTGCTACGGTGTGGGATGTCATCTATAATAATGACATAAAGGCTATGCTGCTACGGTGTGGGACGTCTTCTATAATAATGACATAAAGGCTATGCTGCTACGGTGTGGGACGTCATCTATAATAATGACATAAAGGCTATGCTGCTACGGTGTGGGACGTCATCTATAATAATGACATAAAGGCTATGCTGCTACGGTGTGGGATGTCATCTATAATAATGACATAAAGGCTATGCTGCTACGTGCTACGGTGTGGGATGTCATCTATAATAATGACATAAAGGCTATGCTGCTACGGTGTGGGATGTCATCTATAATAATGACATAAAGGCTATCCTGCTACGGTGTGGGGTGTCATCTATAATAATGACATAAAGGCTATGCTGCTACGGTGTGGGATGTCATCTATAATAATGACATAAAGGCTATGCTGCTACGGTGTGGGACGTCTTCTATAATAATGACATAAAGGCTATGCTGCTACGGTGTGGGATGTCATCTATAATAATGACATAAAGGCTATGCTGCTACGGTGTGGGATGTCATCCATAATAATGACATAAAGGCTATGCTGCTACGGTGTGGGACGTCATCTATAATAATGACATAAAGGCTATGCTGCTACGGTGTGGGACGTCTTCTATAATAATGACATAAAGGCTATGCTGCTACGGTGTGGGATGTCATCTATAATAATGACATAAAGGCTATGCTGCTACGGTGTGGGACGTCTTCTATAATAATGACATAAAGGCTATGCTGCTACGGTGTGGGACGTCATCTATAATAATGACATAAAGGCTATGCTGCTACGGTGTGGGACGTCTTCTATAATAATGACATAAAGGCTATGCTGCTACGGTGTGGGACGTCATCTATAATAATGACATAAAGGCTATGCTGCTACGGTGTGGGACGTCTTCTATAATAATGACATAAAGGCTATGCTGCTACGGTGTGGGACGTCTTCTATAATAATGACATAAAGGCTATGCTGCTACGGTGTGGGATGTCATCTATAATAATGACATAAAGGCTATGCTGCTACGGTGTGGGATGTCATCTATAATAATGACATAAAGGCTATGCTGCTACGGTGTGGGATGTCATCTATAATAATGACATAAAGGCTATGCTGCTACGGTGTGGGATGTCATCTATAATAATGACATAAAGGCTATGCTGCTACGGTGTGGGACGTCATCTATAATAATGACATAAAGGCTATGCTGCTACGGTGTGGGATGTCATCTATAATAATGACATAAAGGCTATGCTGCTACGGTGTGGGATGTCATCTATAATAATGACATAAAGGCTATGCTGCTATGGTATGGGATGTCATCTATAATAATGACATAAAGGCTATGCTGCTACGGTGTGGGACGTCATCTATAATAATGACATAAAGGCTATGCTGCTACGGTGTGGGATGTCATCTATAATAATGACATAAAGGCTATGCTGCTACGGTGTGGGACGTCATCTATAATAATGACATAAAGGCTATGCTGCTACGGTGTGGGATGTCATCTATAATAATGACATAAAGGCTATGCTGCTACGGTGTGGGACGTCATCTATAATAATGACATAAAGGCTATGCTGCTACGGTGTGGGACGTCATCTATAATAATGACATAAAGGCTATGCTGCTACGTGCTACGGTGTGGGACGTCATCTATAATAATGACATAAAGGCTATGCTGCTACGGTGTGGGACGTCATCTATAATAATGACATAAAGGCTATGCTGCTACGGTGTGGGATGTCATCTATAATAATGACATAAAGGCTATGCTGCTACGGTGTGGGATGTCATCTATAATAGTGACATAAAGGCTATGCTGCTACGGTGTGGGATGTCATCTATAATAATGACATAAAGGCTATGCTGCTACGGTGTGGGATGTCATCTATAATAATGACATAAAGGCTATGCTGCTAAGGTGTGGGATGTCATCTATAATAATGACATAAAGGCTATGCTGCTACGGTGTGGGATGTCATCTATAATAATGACATAAAGGCTATGCAGCTAAGGTGTGGGATGTCATCTATAATAATGACATAAAGGCTATGCTGCTACGGTGTGGAGGTCATCTATAATAATGACATAAAGGCTATGCTGCTACGGTGTGGGACGTCATCTATAATAATGACATAAAGGCTATGCTGCTACGGTGTGGGACGTCATCTATAATAATGACATAAAGGCTATGCTGCTACGGTGTGTGGGATGTCATCTATAATAATGACATAAAGGCTATGCTGCTACGGTGTGGGATGTCATCTATAATAATGACATTAAGGCTATGCTGCTACGGTGTGGGATGTCATCTATAATAATGACATAAAGGCTATGCTGCTACGGTGTGGGATGTCATCTATAATAATGACATAAAGGCTATGCTGCTACGGTGTGGGATGTCATCTATAATAATGACATAAAGGCTATGCTGCTACGGTGTGGGATGTCATCTATAATAATGACATAAAGGCTATGCTGCTACGTGCTACGGTGTGGGATGTCATCTATAATAATGACATAAAGGCTATGCTGCTACGATGTGGGATGTCATCTATAATAATGACATAAAGGCTATGCTGCTACGGTGTGGGACGTCATCTATAATAATGACATAAAGGCTATGCTGCTACGGTGTGGGATGTCATCTATAATAATGACATAAAGGCTATGCTGCTACGGTGTGGGACGTCATCTATAATAATGACATAAAGGCTATGCTGCTACAGGTGTGGGACGTCATCTATAATAATGACATAAAGGCTATGCTGCTACGGTGTGGGACGTCATCTATAATAATGACATAAAGGCTATGCTGCTACGGTGTGGGACGTCATCTATAATAATGACATAAAGGCTATGCTGTCTACGTGTGGGACGTCATCTATAATAATGACATAAAGGCTATGCTGCTACGGTGTGGGATGTCATCTATAATAATGACATAAAGGCTATGCTGCTACGGTGTGGGATGTCATCTATAATAATGACATAAAGGCTATGCTGCTACGGTGTGGGATGTCATCTATAATAATGACATAAAGGCTATGCTGCTACGGTGTGGGATGTCATCTATAATAATGACATAAGGCTATGCTGCTACGTGCTACGGTGTGGGGATGTCATCTATAATAATGGACATAAAGGCTATGCTGCTACGTGCTACGGTGTGGGATGTCATCTATAATAATGACATAAAGGCTATGCTGCTACGGTGTGGGATGTCATCTATAAATAATGACATAAAGGCTATGCTGCTACGTGCTACTGTGTGGGACGTCATCTATAATAATGACATAAAGGCTATGCTGCTACGTGCTACGGTGTGGGACGTCATCTATAATAATGACATAAAGGCTATGCTGCTACGGTGTGGGATGTCATCTATAATAATGACATAAAGGCTATGCTGCTACGGTGTGGGACGTCATCTATAATAATGACATAAAGGCTATGCTGCTACGGTGTGGGATGTCATCTATAATAATGACATAAAGGCTATGCTGCTACGATGTGGGATGTCATCTATAATAATGACATTAAGGCTATGCTGCTACGGTGTGGGACGTCATCTATAATAATTTGGCTATTCTAAATTATGTGTTGCTCAAAGCCTTGAGTGATGAACCTATTTTTGAGACTATTGGTTGTAAAGCGTCAATGCTTCAGGAAGCTTTGTTTCACCATCATGCAATCTATCTATTTTGAATGATGGGGATTTTCCCTGCCATCATTCTGTATGCCTCTTTTGTTCTGCAGTCCTGTTTTAGTTGGGTTTTGTTAGTTGGGTTCTAACTGGTCTCCATTAGTTGGGCTACAGCTTGCTGACCATAGTGTCACGAACCGGCTCGAAGACCGTGACAAAAAGTGAGACAACGTGGAGATAAAGAATAACAAAATATATTTATTAACTGAAGTAAAGTAAATACAATTAACACTGGTGTGTGTGTTTAGTCAGTAGTGTAAGTGATTGGTCGCGTGTTTACATGTGATAATGAGGGGTGTTGAAAGGTTGCCAACGCAAACAACCAAAATCTGTCTGTGTCTGCATGGAGAGAGTCTCCTCAATGACTGGGAAGAGGTGCATTTATCGTGGACACACCCGAGCCAAACAACCAAAATCTGTCTGTGTCTGCATGGAGAGAGTCTCCTCAATGACTGGGGAAGAGGTGCATTTATCCTGGGACACACCCGAGCCCAAACAACCAAAATCTGTCTGTCTGCATGGAGAGAGTCTCCTCAATGACTGGGGAAGAGGTGCATTTATCCTGGGACACACCCGAGCCCAAACAACCAAAATCTGTCTGTGTCTGCATGGAGAGAGTCTCCTCAATGACTGGGGAAGAGGTGCATTTATCCTGGAACACACCCGAGCCCAGGTGTGTCCCATTTCACTGAAGACCCTCCCGGCTCCGCCACCTACATCCTATTAAGGAAAACAAGAGCAAAGAGAAAGAATTCTGCAGACAGAGTGGGAGGGTCGTCACAGCAGTCTGGTGATATACCAGGGACTATGCATGCAGTTAGGTTTGCATGCAGTCTGGTGATATACCAGGGGACTATGCATGCAGTTAGGTTGTATGCAGTCTGGTGATATACCAGGGACTATGCATGCAGTTAGGTTGTATGCAGTCTGGTGATATACCAGGGCCTGGTGATGCAGTTAGGTTTGTATGCAGTCTGGTGATATTCCAGGGACTGGGGATGCAGTTAGGTTTGTATGCAGTCTGGTGATATACCAGGGACTGGGGATGCAGTTAGGTTTGTATGCAGTCTGGTGATATACCAGGGCCTGGGGATGCAGTTAGGTTTGTATGCAGTCTGGTGATATACCAGGGACTGGGGATGCAGTTAGGTTTGTACAGTCTGGTGATATACCAGGGACTGGGGATGCAGTTAGGTTTGTATGCAGCCTGGTGATATACCAGGACTGGGGATGCAGTTAGGTTTGTACAGTCTGGTGATATACCAGGGACTATGCATGCAGTTAGGTTTGTATGCAGTCTGGTGATATACCAGGGACTGAGGATGCAGTCTGGTGATATACCAGGGACTGGGCATGCAGTTAGGTTTGTACAGTCTGGTGATATACCAGGGACTGGGGATGCAGTTAGGTTTGTATGTAGTCTGGTGATATACTGGGGATGCAGTTAGGTTTGTACAGTCTGGTGATATACCAGGGACTGGTGATGCAGTTAGGTTTGTATGTAGTCTGGTGATATACCAGGGACTATGGATGCAGTTAGGTTTGTATGCAGTCTGGTGATATACCAGGGACTGGGG
Organism: Salvelinus namaycush; assembly: GCF_016432855.1. Taxonomy (NCBI): domain Eukaryota; kingdom Metazoa; phylum Chordata; class Actinopteri; order Salmoniformes; family Salmonidae; genus Salvelinus; species Salvelinus namaycush. The sequence continues at coordinate 121,985 of NW_024061436.1, forward strand.
ATGCAGTTAGGTTTGTATGCAGTCTGGTGATATACCAGGGACTATGCATGCAGTTAGGTTTGTATACAGTCTGGTGATATACCAGGGACTGGGGATGCAGTTAGGTTTGTATGTAGTCTGGTGATATACCAGGGACTGGGGATGCAGTTAGGTTTGTATGCAGTCTGGTGATATACCAGGGACTGGGGATGCAGTTAGGTTTGTACAGTCTGGTGATATACCAGGGACTGGGCATGCAGTTAGGTTTGTATGCAGTCTGGTGATATACTGGGGATGCAGTTAGGTTTGTATGCAGTCTGGTGATATACCAGGGACTGGGGATGCAGTTAGGTTTGTCTGCAGTCTGGTGATATACCAGGGACTATGCATGCAGTTAGGTGTGTATGCAGTCTGGTGATATACCAGGGCCTGGGGATGCAGTTAGGATTGTATGCAGTCTGATGATATACCAGGGACTGGGGATGCAGTTAGGTTTGTACAGTCTGTTGATATACCAGGGCCTGGGGATGCAGTTAGGTTGGTATGCAGTCTGGTGATATACCAGGGCCTGGGATGCAGTTAGGTTGGTATGCAGTCTGGTGATATACCAGGGCCTGGGGATGCAGTTAGGTTTGTATGCAGTCCGGTGATATACCAGGGACTGGGGATGCAGTTAGGTTTGTATGCAGTCCGGTGATATACCAGGGCCTGAGGATGCAGTTAGGTTTGTACAGTCTGGTGATATACCAGGGACTATGGATGCAGTTAGGTTTGTATGCAGTCTGGTGATATACCAGGGCCTGGGGATGCAGTTAGGTTTGTACAGTCTGGTGATATACCAGGGACTGGGGATGTAGTTAGGTTTGTGCAGTCTGGTGATATACCAGGGACTATGGATGCAGTTAGGTTTGTGCAGTCTGGTGATATACTGGGGATGTAGTTAGGTTTGTATGCAGTCTGGTGATATACCAGGGACTGGGGATGCAGTTAGGTTTGTATGCAGTCTGGTGATATACCAGGGCCTGGGATGCAGTTAGGTTTGTACAGTCTGTTGATATACTGGGGATGCAGTTAGGTTTGTATGCAGTCTGGTGATATACCAGGGACTGGGGATGCAGTTAGGTGTGTATACAGTCTGGTGATATACCAGGGACTGGGGATGCAGTTAGGTTTGTATGCAGTCTGGTGATATACCAGGGCCTGGGGATGCAGTTAGGTTGGTATGCAGTCTGGTGATATACCAGGGCCTGGGGATGCAGTTAGGTTTGTACAGTCTGGTGATATACCAGGGCCTGGGGATGCAGTCTGGTGATATACCAGGGCCTGGGGATGCAGTTAGGTTTGTACAGTCTGGTGATATACCAGGGCCTGGGGATGCAGTCTGGTGATATACCAGGTACTGGGGATGCAGTTAGGTTTGTATGCAGTCTGTTGATATACCAGGGCCTGGGGATGCAGTTAGGTTTGTATGCAGTCTGGTGATATACCAGGGCCTGAGGATGAAGTTAGGTTTGTTTGCAGTCTGGTGATATACCAGGGACTGGGGATGCAGTTAGGTTTGTACAGTCTGTTGATATACCAGGGACTATGGATGTAGTTAGGTGTGTATACAGTCTGGTGATATACCAGGGACTGGGGATACAGTTAGGTTTGTATGCAGTCTGGTGATATACCAGGGACTGGGGATGCAGTTAGGTTGTATGCAGTCTGGTGATATACCAGGGACTGGGGATGTAGTTAGGGTATGCAGTCTGGTGATATACTGGGGATGTAGGTTTGTATGCAGTCTGGTGATATACCAGGGACTGGGCATGCAGTTAGTTTGTATGCAGTCTGGTGATATACCAGGGACTGGGGATGCAGTTAGGTTTGTATGTAGTCTGGTGATATACCAGGGACTGGGGATGCAGTTAGGTTTGTATGCAGTCTGGTGATATACCAGGGACTGGGGATACAGTTAGGTTTGTACAGTCTGGTGATATCCAGGGACTGGGGATGCAGTTAGGTTTGTACAGTCTGGTGATATACCAGGGACTGGGGATGCAGTTAGGTTTGTATGCAGTCTGGTGATATACCAGGGACTATGCATGCAGTTAGGTTGTATGCAGTCTGGTGATATACCAGGGACTGGGGATGCAGTTAGGTTTGTATGCAGTCTGGTGATATACCAGGGACTGGGGATGTAGTTAGGTTTGTATGCAGTCTGGTGATATACCAGGGACTGGGGATACAGTTAGGTTTGTATGTAGTCTGGTGATATACAGGGACTGGGGATGCAGTTAGGTTTGTATGCAGTCTGGTGATATACCAGGGACTGGGGATGCAGTTAGGTTTGTATGCAGTCTGGTGATATACCAGGGACTGGGGATGCAGTTAGGTTTGTATGCAGTCTGGTGATATACCAGGGACTGGGATGTAGTTAGGTTTGTATGCAGTCTGGTGATATACCAGGGACTGGGGATGCAGTTAGTTTGTATGCAGTCTGTGATATACCAGGGACTGGGGATGCAGTTAGGTTTGTATGCAGTCTGTTGATATACCAGGGTCTGGGGATGCAGTTAGGTTTGTATGCAGTCTGGTGATATACCAGGGCCTGGGGATGCAGTTAGGTTTGTACAGTCTGGTGATATACCAGGGACTGCATGCACTTAGGTTTGTATGCAGTCTGGTGATATACCAGGGACTATGCATGCAGTTAGGTTTGTATGCAGTCTGGTGATATACCAGGGACTGGGGATGCAGTTAGGTTTGTATGCAGTCTGGTGATATACCAGGGACTGGGGATGTAGTTAGGTTTGTATGCAGTCTGGTGATATACCAGGGCCTGGGGATGCAGTTAGGTTGTTTTCCTCTAGCTTCTCCAGTTTGCTCCCAGTAGCTTTCATAGAACGTAGATCACTGTTAAACCAGATGCTGCAGAGCGTTTGTTTGACTGAATGAATATGACATTGCCTTAAATGCAGCGTTAGATGTAAAGTTTAAATTCTCATTCATTACACATCTTCACTAATCAATCAACACATGCTTTCCTTTGGACGTATCAATATAATATTATTTAATGAAATACATTTTAAAATACAATTTTTTGTCAGGAAATAAAATAAACATTTCCTTAGACTGCGTTACCCACTCCAGTCAGCTGATGACGATGCTGCTAGTGTGACGTATAATCTAGTGGACGGGACACTTCAAAAACAACAGCGAGTCAGTCACTTCAGTAGCTTGCTAGGCGACATGGCCTAAACATTCAAGCTTTTTAGACTGTTTCAGTGCATATTTGCCTATGTGTTTTAGACATACTTCTGTTTTATAGCGAGTTGCCCCATTTATTTTCATATTTACGTTGTTAGTCAGGCAGACGTCTTAAATTTGCCTAGCGCTAGGCTAGTCGCTAATGCTACCTAGCTAGCTAACATCTCCGACCATGAGCTCCCTAAACATCGCCACTCTTGTTAAAGAAGAGGTCTGCTGGACGGAGAAAGAAGCTCTGGGGCTGAACATTGTCGTGAAAGAGGAGAAGGAAGAAGAGGTTGTCACAGTAAAACAAGAAGTAGAGGGTGAGGCTGTTACAGTGAAAGAAGAAGAGAAAGACGTTACAGTGAAGGAAGAGGAAGACTCGTTCAGAGTGAAAGAGGAGGATGTTACAGTAAAAGAAGAGGAGGAGGAAGAGAAAGAGGAGGATGCAGTTTTTGGAGTGAAGAAGGAGAAAGAGGGAGAGAGAACGGTCATATTGACAGAGGAGTCAGGAGATCTGATTACCACCAGTAAGTACTGTCTTAAAAACGGGCTCTAACTCTCTAAAGGTTTTGAATGAATGTGTGGTTTTTAAGCAGCATGCTACTGAAATTCTATACTTGAAAATGTTGTTCTGTACTATAGGAATTTATGTGATAATATAATGTTAAAGCTACATTTAAAAATGGGTGATTAAAGCCCTGAATGCTGATTGGCTGACAGCCGTGGTATATCAGGCCGTATACCATGGGTATGACAAAACATGTATTTTTACTGCTCTAATTACGTTGGTAACCAGTTTATAATTGCAATAATCCACCCCAGGGGTTTGTGATATATGGCCAATATACCACGGCTAAGGGCTGTATCCAGGCACTCTGCGTTGCGTCGTGCTTAAGGACAGTCTTTAACCATGCTATATTGGCCATATACCACACTTCCTCGGTCTTATTGCTTAACTGTAACGTGTATACCATCAGAGTCCCCCACCACAAAATCACAACTTAATTGTCTCACAGAATGGCAAACAACCATCTCTGTTCAGCCTATAAACATGACATTATCTATTATTATAGATCTCTGCTCAGCCTGTAACCATGACATTATCTATTATTATAGAGCTCTTATTATGACATTCCCTGAGAGATTAGATTTGGAGCTCTTTATCATTTGTTTTTAAATCTCACTGTCACCAAGTTTATTCTTAATGATGTAATGTTGTGAAGACTGACCTCAGGTTATTGAGGGATCTAGTCTAGATTAAACCTCATAGGAAGACACATTTATTTAATACAGGCTTCATTCAGGTCTCTCTGTTTAACTAAATAATCTGTTTGTCTTTTGGCAGGAGAGGGACCAGACTCTGACAGCGGGAAGAGTTCCTCAGAGGAAACAGACCCAGAGACGCCTAACCAACACCACTGCTCCCACTGTGGAAAGAGTTTTAGGTGGTTAGGGAACCTGAAAACGCATGAGAGAATACATACAGGAGAAAAGCCCTACCACTGTTCCCACTGTGGAAGGGGTTTTAGGGTTAGTGAGTCTGAAAAGGCATGAGAGAATACACACAGGAGAAAAGCCGTATCACTGTAATCACTGTGGAAAGAGTTTTAGGTTGTCAGGGAGTCTGAAAACGCATGAGAGAAAACACACAGGAGAAATGCCCTACCACTGTTCCCAGTGTGGAAAGAGTTTTAGGTGGTCAGGGACTCTGAAAAAGCATGAGAGAACACACACAGGAGAGAAGCCTTTCCAACATACTAATACACAGGAGGAGAAGACATACCACTGCTCTCATTGTGGAAAGACATTTTCCCAGTCAGAGGACCTGAAAACACATGAGAGAATAGAGAGGCTGTGTTCTGACTTATGTTTCTGACTGAGAATTTGTCCACGGCCAGGATTCACAGGACCTGGGTGTCGCTATGGACACCTGGAAGAAATCAGCAGCGGACATTTCTGAAGGTTTATCCAACAGACCTGTACATCCAGGAATGGATCTCTATAATGTGTAACTATTTCTGAAGGTTTATCCAACAGACCTGTACATCCATGAATGGGTCTCTATAATGTGTAACTATTTCTGATGGTTTATCCAACAGACCTGTACATCCATGAATGGATCTCTATAATGTGTAACTATTTCTGAAGGTTTATCCAACAGACCTGTACATCCAGGAATGGGTCTCTATAATGTGTAACTATTTCTGATGTATTGTGATGTATTGTTTAATAGATGTACTATGTTAGGTATATTTATCTGTGGTTTTATTTCAACAGATTTGACTGATGCTATTAGATTGTACTATGTTAGGTATATTTATCTGTGGTTTTATTCAACAGATTTTACTGATGCTATTAGATTGCTGGGGGGGGAGTTTTATAAATACAGAGACTTCAGAAAGTATTTACACCCCTTGACTGGTCCCACATGTTTGTTGTGTTACATCCTGAATTTAAAATGTATTTTTATTTCACCTTTATTTAACCAGGTAGACTAGTTGAGAAGAAGTTCTCATTTGCAATGACACATACAACAACACAGAGTTACACATGAATAAACAACATACAATCAATTATACAGTAGAAAAATCTATATACAGCATGTGCAAATAAGGTAGGATAAGAGAGGTTAGGCAATAAATAGACCATGGTGGCGAAGTAATTACAATATAGCAATTAAACACTGGAATGGTAGGGAATGTGAATGTGAATAGCAGAAGATGAATGTGCAAGTAGAGATACTGGGGTTAAATGGATTCAATACCCCATAATGTGAAAGTGGAATTATGTTTTTGGAAATGTTTACAAATGTAATTTAAAGCCTAAATAAGTTCAGGAGTAAAGATGTTGCTTAACAAGTCATAATAAGTTGCAGGGACTCACTCTGTGTGCAATAATAGTGTTTAACATGATGTCTGAATGACTACCTCATCTCTGTACCCCACACATACAATTATCTGTAATGGCCCTCAGTCGAGCAGTGAATTTCAAACACAGATTCAACCACAAAGACCAGGGAGGTTTTCCGACGCCTCGCAAAGAAGTGCACCTATTGGTAAATGGGTAAAAAAAAGCAGACATTGAATATCCCTTTGAGCATGGTGAAGTTATTAATTACACTTTAGATGGTGTATCAATATACCCAGTCACTAATTCAGTTGCTGGAGAGGAAGGAAACCGCTCAGGGATTTCACCATGAGGCCAATGGTGACTTTAAAATAGTTAGTGTTTAATGATTGTGATAGGAGAAAACTGAGAATGGATCAACAACATTGTAGTTACTCCACAATACTAACCTAAATGACAGAGTGAAAAGATGGAAGCCTGTATAGAATACAAATATTCCAAAACATGCATTCTGTTTGCAATGAGGCACTAAAGTAATACTGAAAAACAATGTGGCAAAGCAATTAACTTTATATCCTGAATACAAAAGCGTTATGTTTGGGGCAAATTCAACACATCACTGACTACATATTTTCAAGCATGGTGGTGGCTGCATCATGTAATGGGTATGCTTGTCATTGGCGAAACTAGAGGCGTAACTACAGTCCCTGGTTAATCTAATGATCATCAGCTCCATCATTTTATGGTTCTAATCCAGGCAGTATCACTTCCAGGTTAAGCGAGCAGTGTGTCAGATGTGCAGTGCGGCTTGGCAGGGTCGTGTTTCGGAGGACGCATGGCTCTCGACCTTTGCCTCTCCCCGAGGAGTTGCAATTGGATTTCATGACATTGGTAAAAAATATATATAATACACTGGTACTGAAATTAGATTTTTAATCACCTGGAAGATGTGTCAAACCATGTAAACACCTGCAAGACTTCGGTTAGAAGTGAATCACCTGGCAGATGTGTCAAACCATGTAAACACATGCAAGACTTCGGTTAGAAGTGAATCAACTGGCAGGTGTGTCAAACCATGTAAACACCTGCAAGACTTCGGTTAGAAGTGAATCACCTGGCAGGTGTGTCAAACCATGTAAACACCTGCAAGACTTGGTTAGAAGTGAATCACCTGGCAGGTGTGTCAAACCATGTAAACATCTGCAAGACTTTGGTTAGATTACACTTTTATGAAATAAATGAAAATAAACTTTTGGTTCCTCAACTGCGTTACCCACTCCAGTCAGCAGATGGCGATGTGCGTCTTTTAGATTCAGGCGACGTGCCAGTGTGACGTATAATCTAGTGGACGGGACGCTTCTTCAACAATAACAGCTAGTCAGACACTCGGTAGCTTTCTAGCAAACATAGCTACAACATTCACCTCTTTACACTGTTTTGGTGTATATTAGTCGCTGTGTATTAAACACACTTCTGTCGTATGTACTTGTTGGCCCATTTAATTATATATTCACGTTGTTTGTCAGCTAGCTGGTTTGCTAAGTTAGCTTAGAACTAGGCTAGTCGCTAATGCTAGCTAGCTAACATCTCGACCATGAGTTCACTAAGCTACTCTCCTCCTGCTAAGAAGATGAGATCTGCTGGACGGAGAAAGAAGCTTCGTGAAAGAGGAGGGGAAGAGGAGGCTGTTTCAATACAAAAAAAAGTAGAGGGTGA
>NW_024061437.1:0-35000 GCF_016432855.1 Salvelinus namaycush
CAGTATCTTTTGGCTCCAGTATCTTTTGGCTCCAGTATCTATGGCTCCAGTATCTTATGGCTCCAGTATCTTTTGGTCGTACTTTAGATCAGGGTTTAAGTCGTTTAAATTTACACTGAAAACGTTTTCCCATCCAGTGGCGGTTCGTTGCTGCTAAATGAACGTAGGGGAAACACTGCATATGAAGGGAAAGGGGGGGGGGATACCTAGTCAGTTGTCCAACTGAATGTATTCAACTGAAACGTGTCTTCTGTATTTAACCCAACACCTCTGAATCAGAGAGGTGCGGGGGCTGCCATAATCAACATCCACGTCATCGGCTCCCCTGCGAACAGTGGGTTAACTGCCTTGTTCAGGGGAACAGTGGGTTAACTGCCTTGTTCAGGGGAACAGTGGGTTAACTGCCTTGTTCAGGGGAACAGTGGGTTAACTGCCTTGTTCAGGGGAACAGTGGGTTAACTGCCTTGTTCAGGGGAACGGTGGGTTAACTGCCTTGTTCAGGGGAACGGTGGGTTAACTGCCTTGTCCAGGGGAACAGTGGGTTAACTGCCTTGTTCAGGGGAACGGTGGGTTAACTGCCTTGTTCAGGGGCAGAACGACATATTTTTACTTTGTCGGCTCGGGGATTCGATCCAGCAACCTTTCCGGTTACTGGCCCAACGCTCTAACCACTAGGCTACCTGCCGTATGCTCATCAGTAGTGATGTAATGCTATTCAAGCTGATGATTTATAGGGTTACATCTGTAATACTGTCATGCTTACTGGAAACTAACGATGGGTTTAAATCTGTAGTACTGTCATGCTTACGGGAAACTAACGATGGGTTTAAATCTGTAATACTGTCATGCTTACTGGAAACTAACGATGGGGTTAAATCTGTAATACTGTCATGCTTACTGGAAACTAACGATGGGTTTAAATCTGTAATACTGTCATGCTTACTGGAAACTAACGATGGGTTTAAATCTGTAATACTGTCATGCTTACTGGAAACTAACGATGGGTTTAAATCTGTAATACTGTCATGCTTACTGGAAACTAACGATGGGTTTAAATCTGTAATACTGACATGCTTACTGGAAACTAACGATGGGTTTAAATCTGTAATACTGTCATGCTTACCTGAAACTAACGATGGGTTTAAATCTGTAATACCGACATGCTTACTGGAAACTAACGATGGGTTTAAATCTGTAATACTGACATGCTTACTGGAAACTAACGATGGGTTTAAATCTGTAATACTGTCATGCTTACTGGAAACTAACGATGGGTTTAAATCTGTAATACTGACATGCTTACTGGAAACTAACGATGGGTTTAAATCTGTAATACTGTCATGCTTACTGGAAACTAACGATGGGTTTAAATCTGTAATACTGTCATGCTTACTGGAAACTAACGATGGGTTTAAATCTGTAATACCGTCATGCTTACGGGAAACTAACGATGGGTTTAAATCTGTAATACTGTCATGCTTACTGGAAACTAACGATGGGTTTAAATCTGTAATACTGTCATGCTTACTGGAAACTAACGATGGGTTTAAATCTGTAATACTGTCATGCTTACTGGAAACTAACGATGGGTTTAAATCTGTAATACTGTCATGCTTACTGGAAACTAACGATGGGTTTAAATCTGTAATACTGTCATGCTTACTGGAAACTAACGATGGGTTTAAATCTGTAATACTGTCATGCTTACTGGAAACTAACGATGGGTTTAAATCTGTAATACTGTCATGCTTACTGGAAACTAACGATGGGTTTAAATCTGTAATACCGTCATGCTTACTGGAAACTAACGATGGGTTTAAATCTGTAATACTGACATGCTTACTGGAAACTAACGATGGGTTTAAATCTGTAATACTGTCATGCTTACTGGAAACTAACGATGGGTTTAAATCTGTAATACTGTCATGCTTACGGGAAACTAACGATGGGTTTAAATCTGTAATACTGTCATGCTTACTGGAAACTAACGATGGGTTTAAATCTGTAATACTGTCATGCTTACTGGAAACTAACAATGGGTTTAAATCTGTAATGGAACGAGTTGCTCTCTTTGCTGTGTAGAGACTCTAGCCAAGTGTATATACACTGCTCAAAAAAAATAAAGGGAACACTTAAACAACACAATGTAACTCCAAGTCAATCACACTTCTGTGAAATCAAACTGTCCACTTAGGAAGCAACACTGATTGACAATAAATTGCACATGCTGTTGTGCAAATGGAATAGACAAAAGGTGGAAATTATAGGCAATTAGCAAGACACCCCCAATAAAGGAGTGATTCTGCAGGTGGTGACCACAGACCACTTCTCAGTTCCTATGCTTCCTGGCTGATGTTTTGGTCACTTTTGAATGCTGGCGGTGCTTTCACTCTTGTGGTAGCATGAGACGGAGTCTACAACCCACACAAGTGGCTCAGGTAGTGCAGTTCATCCAGGATGGCACATCAATGCGAGCTGTGGCAAAAAGGTTTGCTGTGTCTGTCAGCGTAGTGTCCAGAGCATGGAGGCGCTACCAGGAGACAGGCCAGTACATCAGGAGACGTGGAGGAGGCCGTAGGAGGGCAACAACCCAGCAGCAGGACCGCTACCTCCGCCTTTGTGCAAGGAGGTGCACTGCCAGAGCCCTGAAAAATGACCTCCAGCAGGCCACAAATGTGCATGTGTCAGCATATGGTCTCACAAGGGGTCTGAGGATCTCATCTCGGTACCTAATGGCAGTCAGGCTACCTCTGGCGAGCACATGGAGGGCTGTGCGGCCCCACAAAGAAATGCCACCCAACACCATGACTGACCCACCACCAAACCGGTCAAGCTGGAGGATGTTGCAGGCAGCAGAACGTTCTCCACGGCGTCTCCAGACTCCGTCACGTCTGTCACATGTGCTCATGTGCTCAGTGTGAACCTGCTTTCATCTGTGAAGAGCACAGGGCGCCAGTGGCGAATTTGCCAATCTTGGTGTTCTCTGGCAAATGCCAAACGTCCTGCACGGTGTTGGGCTGTAAGCACAACCCCCACCTGTGGACGTCGGGCCCTCATACCACCCTCATGGAGTCTGTTTCTGACCGTTTGAGCAGACACATGCACATTTGTGGCCTGCTGGAGGTCATTTTGCAGGTCATATCTCCTGCTGTGTAGAGATGTTTAGTTCATATAAACGTTTCATTTCAGTAGAGTTGATTCTCTGTAGAAGAGTTGATTCTCTGTAGAAGAGTTGATTCTCTGTAGAAGAGTTGATTCTCTGTAGAAGAGTTGATTCTCTGTAGAAGAGTTGATTCTCTGTAGAAGAGTTGATTCTCTGTAGAAGAGTTGATCTAGTCAGTGGAGTTGACTCTCTCTGTCTCTTTCTGTGTGTGTAGAAGTGTATCTACTGCCGTAAGCGGTGTGTGAGGCGTGGCCAGGGTGGGGGAGGGGCATGTATCCAGTGTTCGTGCGGTCGATGTCCCACCTCCTTCCACGTTACCTGTGCCCACGCCGCCGGGGTCACCATGGAGCCGGACGATTGGCCTTACGTGGTGTCAATCACCTGCCACAGGCACCAATCACGGAGCTCGTCTGCTGTGAGTACTCAGAGCGGCTCGGCTTCGGTCTCTCCCACCACAGTAGGTAACACACACACACACACACACACACACCAAGTAGACAAAGACACACACACACACACACACACACACGGAAGCATAGACCGACTCTCAGACACACACACCAAGTAGATATATATACACACACACACACACACACACTTGCATAAGACAACTACACATCCATCCACATAAGCTGACCTAACAACATACACCACGGTCCATCTCAACCCCTCTGAACAGTTCCATTTTCTTAACAAACTCACTTTATTTGTCTTTTCCCAATGCCAGCTTTGAGGCTTGGTTACCATGGAGCTTTGAGGCTTGGTTACCATGGAGCTTTGAAGCTTGGTTACCATGGAGCTTTGAAGCTTGGTTACCATGGAGCTTTGAGGCTTGGTTACCATGGAGCTTTGAGGCTTGGTTACCATGGAGCTTTGAGGCTTGGTTACCATGGAGCTTTGAAGCTTGGTTACCATGGAGCTTTGAAGCTTGGTTACCATGGAGCTTTGAAGCTTGGTTACCATGGAGCTTTGAGGCTTGGTTACCATGGAGCTTTGAGGGTTGGTTACCATGGAGCTTTCTACTAGTCACACTCTGGTCTTTTATCCTCAGCCAGACGGTGATATCTCTCTTTCCTTCCATCTCTCTCTCTCTCAGCAGCGTGCAGCGTTTCAGAAGGACATCGTCCTGGGTCAGACCGTCATCTCCAAACACAAGAACCTGCGCTACTACAGTTCAAAGGTCACCCAGGTGACCTCCCAGACCTTCTATGAGGTCATGTTTGATGACGGATCCTTCAGCAACGACACCTACCCAGAGGACATAGTGGTGAGGAGGGACACACACACACACACACACACACACACACACACACACACACACACACACACACACACACACACACACACACCCTACCCAGAGGACATAGTGGTGAGGAGGGATACACACACCCCCTACCCAGAGGACATAGTGGTGAGGAGGGATACACACACCCCCTACCCAGAGGACATAGTGGTGAGGAGGGATACACACACCCCCTACCCAGAGGACATAGTGGTGAGGAGGGATACACACACACACACCCCTACCCAGAGGACATAGTGGTGAGGAGGGATACACACACCCCCTACCCAGAGGACATAGTGGTGAGGAGGGATACACACACACACACCCCCTACCCAGAGGACATAGTGGTGAGGAGGGATACACACACCCCCTACCCAGAGGACATAGTGGTGAGGAGGGATACACACACCCCCTACCCAGAGGACATAGTGGTGAGGAGGGATACACACACCCCCTACCCAGAGGACATAGTGGTGAGGAGGGATACACACACCCCCTACCCAGAGGACATAGTGGTGAGGAGGGATACACACACCCCCCCTACCCAGAGGACATAGTGGTGAGGAGGGATACACACACCCCCCCTACCCAGAGGACATAGTGGTGAGGAGGGATACACACACCCCCCCTACCCAGAGGACATAGTGGTGAGGAGGGATACACACACACCCCCTACCCAGAGGACATAGTGGTGAGGAGGGATACACACACCCCCCCTACCCAGAGGACATAGTGGTGAGGAGGGATACACACACCCCCCCTACCCAGAGGACATAGTGGTGAGGAGGGATACACACACCCCCTACCCAGAGGACATAGTGGTGAGGAGGGATACACACACCCCCCCTACCCAGAGGACATAGTGGTGAGGAGGGATACACACACCCCCTACCCAGAGGACATAGTGGTGAGGAGGGATACACACACCCCCTACCCAGAGGACATAGTGGTGAGGAGGGATACAGCATTGAGCTCCTCTCTCCTGTCCTCTCAGAGCAGGGACTGTGCCCGTCTTGGTCCTCCAGAAGTAGGGGAGGCTGTCCAGGTGAAGTGGCCTGATGGACTCTTCTATGGAGCCAAATACCAGGGATCCAACACCTCGCATATGTACCAGGTAAACACACACACACACACACACACACACACACAGCAGAGACACACACACACACACACACACACACACACACACACACACACACACACACACACACACACACACACACACACACACACACACACAGTACCAGTCAAAAGCTTGGACACACCTACTCATTCAAGGGTTTTTCTTTATTTTTACTATTTTCTACATTGTAGAATAATAGTGAAGACATCAAAACTATGAAATAACACATATGGAATCATCTAGTAACCAAAAAAGTGTTAAACAAATCAAAATATGTTATTTGAGATTCTTCAAAGTAGTTACCCTTTGCCTTGATGACAGCTTTGCGCATTCATGGCGTTCTCTCAACCAGCTTCATGGTAGTCTCACCTGGAATGCATTTCAATTAACAGGTGTGCCTTGTTAAGTGAATTTGTGGAATTTCTTTCCTTAATGCGTTTGAGCCAATCCAGTGTGTTGTACAAGGTAGGGGTGGTATACAGAAGAAAGCCCTATTTGGTAAAATACCAAGTCCATATTATGGCAAGAACAGCTCAAATATGCAAAGAGAAACGACAGTCCATCATAACTTTAAGACATGAAGGTCAGTCAGTTCAGAAAATGAAGAACTTTGAAAGTTTCTTCAAGTGCAGTCGCAAAAACCGTCAAGCGCTATGATGAAACCGGCCCTCATGAGGACCGCCACAGGAAAGACCCAGAGTTACCTCTGCTGCGGAGGATACGTTCATTAGAGTTACCTGCACCGCAAATAAATGCTTCACAGAGTTCAAGTAACAGACACATCTCAACATCAACTGTTCAGAGGAGACTGTGTGAATCAGGCCTTCATGGTCCAATTGCTGCATCCTGGACACACACACTTATTTCACGTTCGTGACACACTGCAGCCGTTACATAAAGGTGTTAGTCCAGAACCAAGATCCAAGACAGGACACACTGCAGCCGTTACATAAAGGTGTTAGTCCAGAACCAAGATCCAAGACAGGACACACTGCAGCCGTTACATAAAGGTGTTAGTCCAGAACCAAGATCCAAGACAGGACACACTGCAGCCGTTACATAAAGGTGTTAGTCCAGAACCAAGACAGGACACACTGCAGCCGTTACATAAAGGTGTTAGTCCAGAACCAAGATCCAAGACAGGACACACTGCAGCCATTACATAAAGGTGTTAGTCCAGAACCAAGATCCAAGACAGGACACACTGCAGCCATTACATAAAGGTGTTAGTCCAGAACCCAAGACAGGACACACTGCATCCATAAAGGTGTTAGTCCAGAACCAAGACAGGACACACTGCAGCCGTTACATAAAGGTGTTAGTCCAGAACCAAGATCCAAGACAGGACACACTGCAGCCATTACATAAAGGTGTTAGTCCAGAACCAAGACAGGACACACTGCATCCATAAAGGTGTTAGTCCAGAACCAAGACAGGACACACTACAGACGTTACATAAAGGTGTTAGTCCAGAACCCAAGACAGGACACACTGCAGCCGTTACATAAAGGTGTTAGTCCAGAACCAAGATCCAAGACAGGACACACTGCAGCCATTACATAAAGGTGTTAGTCCAGAACCAAGACAGGACACACTGCAGCCGTTACATAAAGGTGTTAGTCCAGAGCCAAGACAGGACACACTGCAGCCGTTACATAAAGGTGTTAGTCCAGAACCAAGATCCAAGACAGGACACACTGCAGCCATTACATAAAGGTGTTAGTCCAGAACCAAGAACCAAGACAGGACACACTGCAGCCATTACATAAAGGTGTTAGTCCAGAACCAAGATCCAAGACAGGACACACTGCAGCCATTACATAAAGGTGTTAGTCCAGAACCAAGACAGGACACACTGCATCCATAAAGGTGTTAGTCCAGAACCAAGACAGGACACTACAGACGTTACATAAAGGTGTTAGTCCAGAACCAAGACAGGACACACTGCAGCTGTTACATAAAGGTTTTAGTCCAGAACCAAGACAGGACACTGCAGACGTCACATAAAGGTGATAGTCCAGAACCAAGACAGGACACACTGCAGCCGTTACATAAAGGTGTTAGTCCAGAACCAAGACAGGACACACTGCAGCCGTTACATAAAGGTGTTTGTCCAGAACCAAGACAGGACACACTGCAGCCATTACATAAAGGTGTTAGTCCAGAACCAAGACAGGACACACTGCAGCCGTTACATAAAGGTGTTAGTCCAGAACCAAGACAGGACACACTGCAGCCGTTACATAAAGGTGTTAGTCCAGAACCAAGACAGGACACACTGCAGCCGTTACATAAAGGTGTTAGTCCAGAACCAAGACAGGACACACTGCAGCCGTTACATAAAGGTGATAGTCCAGAACCAAGACAGGACACAGGGCAGTAAACTGAACTCACTCAACTTTGGAATCTTTAGTACCCTAAACTCGATGACTTTGACCAGTCTGTAAGTCTTATGTAGAGAGAGAGAGAGCAATGAGGGAGGGAGAGACTGGCAAAGAGAGGGGGAGGCTTGAGAAAACAGATGGAGAGAGCGTGAGAGACGATGGAGAAGAGGAGACTGAGGTGGTGATGACCTGCATTATTTAAACATGCTGAAATATTCACCAAGTCAAGATGGTGAAGCAGCCACTTTGAGTCTCCATTTGAGTTTGTTCTCTCTCTGTGGGAAAGCGTGTTATGTTGCACAACAGCCTCTGACGCATGGGGGGCTGCTCTGTGACGACAGTTACCGTAGCTGGACGACGGTTTAGAGAAGTGTTAACAGGGGAAAACCTTGCTCCACACGTTGAGGCGGAGAGGGGTAGGGTTAAGGGTGGGTTAAGGTTAGGTTAAGGTGGAGAGGGGTAGGTTAAGGTAGGCCTAAACCGCTCTCTGATGCAGGTACTGCTCAGTGTTGCCAGATGGGAGGTTTTATAATGTGGAAATGGACTTTAATAACTGTGATAGGTAGATGGAGGTTTAATAATGTTTAATAACTTTGATAGGTAGATGGATAGACAGGAGGTTTAATAACTGTGATAGTAACTTAACATAGTATTAAGTAGTGGTCAGATATTAATAATAAACACTTCATCCAACCATGAGGAGGAGTGTGTAGGGCTGTATCACATTTATGGACAGAAATGGAATAAAACTGAATTATATCATATCGACAGAATAAATTGATGTGAATTAATAAGGTTGTGTGGTTTCCCAGGTGGAGTTTGAGGATGGTTCCCAGGTGGTAGCTAAGAGAGAGGACGTCTATACTCTGGATGAAGACCTTCCCAAAAAGGTGAAAGGGCGACTCGTAAGTACTGTACTCGCTAAACATCTACTGGCCTGTCTGGTCCTGTATTGTTTATAGTGATATGATGCTATTATACATGACCAAAAGTATGTGGACAGCTGCTCATCGAACATCTTATGCCAAATTCGTGGGCATTAATATGGAGTTGGTCCCCCCTTTGCTGCTATAACAGCCTCCCCTCTTCTGGGAAGGCTTTCCACTAGATGTTGGAACATTGCTGCGGGGACTTGCTTCCATTCAGCCACAACAGCATTATTTGGGCGATTAGGCCTGGCCCGTAGTCGGCGTTCCAATTCATCCCAAAGGCATTCGATGGGGTTGAGGTCAGGGCTCCTTGCAGGCCAGTCAAGTTCTTCCACACCGATCTCAACAAACCATTTCTGTATGGACCTCGCCTTGTACACGGAGGCATTGTCATGCTGAAACAGGAAAGGGCCTTCCCCAAACCTTTGCCACAAAGTTGGATGCACAGAATCATCTAGAATGTCATTGTATGCTTTAGTGTTAAGATTTCCCTTCACTGGAGCTAAGGGGCCCGAACCATGAAAAACAGCCCCAGATCATTATTCCTCCTCCACCAAACTTTACAGTGCATTGGGACAGGTATTGTTCTCCTGGCATCCGCCAAACCCAGATTCATCCGTTTGACTGTCAAATGGTGAAGCGTGATTCATCACTCCAGAGAACGCGTTTCCACTGCTCCAGAGTCCAATGGCGTTGAGCTTTACACCACTCCAGCCGACGCTTGGCATTGTGCATGGTGATCTTAGGCTTGTGTGCAGCTGTTCATCCATGGAAACCCATAACCAACAATTATTGTGCTGACGTTGCTTCCAGGGCCGGTTTGGAGCTCTTCAGTAAGGCCATTCTACAGCCAATGTTTGTCTAAGAAGATTGCATGGCTGAGTGCTTGATTTTATACATCTGTCAGGAAGGGGTGTGGCTGAAATAGAATCCACTAATTTGAAGGGGTGTCCACATACTTTTGTGTATATATAGTTTAAATAACGTATCGCCATGGCAACCATGGAAATATAATCTATAGAGTTGTCTAGGAGTCTCTAATCCTGGTAATATAATCTATAGAGTCTCTAACCCTGGTAATATAATCTATAGAGTTGTCTAGGAGTCTCTAATCCTGGTAATATAATCTATAGAGTCTCTAACCCTGGTAATATAATCTATAGAGTCTCTAACCCTGGTAATATAATCTATAGAGTCTCTAACCCTGGTAATATAATCTATAGAGTCTCTAACCCTGGTAATATAGAGTCTCTAACCCTGGTAATATAATCTATAGAGTCTCTAACCCTGGTAATATAATCTATAGAGTCTCTAACCCTGGTAATATAATCTATAGAGTCTCTAACCCTGGTAATATAATCTATAGAGTCTCTAACCCTGGTAATATAATCTATAGAGTCTCTAACCCTGGTAATATAAGCTATAGAGTCTCTAACCCTGGTAATATAATCTATAGAGTCTCTAACCCTGGTAATATAATCTATAGAGTCTCTAACCCTGGTAATATAATCTATGGAGTTGTCTAGGAGTCTCTAACCCTGGTAATATAATCTATAGAGTCTCTAACCCTGGTAATATAATCTGTATAGTTGTCTAGGAGTCTCTAACCCTGGCAATTTGACTGGTACAACATTAGATTTCCATGATGGCAGCATTGTAGAAAATATATATATACTAGACTGACTATGTACTCTGATCTATATACTATACTACTATACGAGACTGACTGTATATACTATACTACTATACAAGCCTGACTGTATGGACTCTGCTGTATGTACTATACTAGACTGACTATATATACTATACTACTATACTAGACTGACTCTATATACTAGACTGACTGTATGTACTATACTATACTCGACTGGCTGTATATACTATACTACTATACTAGACTGACTATATGGACTCTGCTGTGTGTACCACACTTGTATCTTTATCTCCTTCTCTCCTCCCTCTCCTCCCTCTCCTTCTCTCCTTCTCTCCTTCTCTCCTCTCTCCTCTCTCTCCTTCTCTCCTCTCTCCTCTCTCCTCTCTCTCCTTCTCTCCTCTCTCCTCTCTCTCCTTCTCTCCTCTCTCCTCTCTCCTCTCTCTCCTTCTCTCCTCTCTCTCCTTCTCTCCTCTCTCTCCTCTCTCTCCTCTCTCTCCTCTCTCTCTCCTCTCTCTCCTTCTCTCTCTCCTCTCTCTCCTTCTCTCTCCTCTCTCTCCTCTCTCTCCTCTCTCTCCTCTCTCTCCTCTCTCTCCTCTCTCTCCTCTCTCTCCTCTCTCTCCTCTCTCTCCTCTCTCCAGTCGACGGCATCCAGCATGCGTTTCCAGGACGCCTTCTTCACGACCCAGGGAGAGAGGAAGAGACAGAGAACACCCAACTCCCGTTTCCAGAAAGACTATGTGGCCCTCCCAGGCCTCCTTACCGCCAGCAAGAGCACATGGGAGCCTCGCAGCCCTAAAGGAAAATGATAGAGGGGTGGATGAAGTGATGACAAATGAATGCACTGATGTATGTGTGTGTGTGAGTGTAGCTGTGGGATGTACAGGTGTGTGTGTGTGTGTCGGGGGGTAGGAAAGAGGGCTGGGCAGAGGACCATTTAGATTGGACTGTATTGTCCTGAAGGGTTATCATGAGTTGTGGTGGTTACCCAGTGCTTTCTCATAAGTCAGGGATTTCAAAACAAACAGAAAAACGATTTGTCACCTGATTTGCGTTTAAAAAAATAATAAAAAGACAAAAACACATGTTTTTCTTTGTATATTACCAAAACAAACAGAGCTTCTTCTTTTCTAAACAAGCCCTACAACACAGTAGCGTTTTGGAATCTGCTGTATCTACCTGAGGATTATTTTGAATATGAATGCATCCCCCGTCCCAGACTGTGCCCTAAATGGCACCCTATTCCCTATATACTGCACTACTTTAGACCAGGGCCCTGGTTAAAAGTAGTGCACTTCTATAAGGGAATAGGGTGCCAGTGTTTTCCCTCTCCGCATGTTAGCTGTCGTCTACTGCTTCTGCTCCTCGGCCGCGTCTCCATACTCTCAAAGCGGCTTCCTCTCCTCGTTTCCTTGTATACTCGTCTCCTTTCCTTTATCCTCCATTCACACTGACCTGAAAGGACTGGAAAGGTGAAGGCGAACACACACACAAAAGACATCGGCCATTTTTGATATTGCTTTAATTTGTCTGGCTCAGTGCCAGATCAGTGCGGATTAAGTAAAGGAGTTGAGGAAAGGAGACGAGAAGAGGAAGCAACTAGATCATTGAGTTCTCTGTCCTCTTAACATGTGAAACAGAGTTGCTACTGTCGCTGTGTTGAATAAAAACACGGGGTCGTCTAATTATTTAATTTAATATTTTTATTTATTTTTGGGGCGTGCTTTTAAAAAAGTATTGCTAACTGCTGTAAGGAAAACAATAAATAACTTCCATGTCCTGCTTTGTTTGTTTTGATTTGACGAGGCAGGAGTGAGTGTGATGTTGTATAGGTAGAATGAATGATTTGACGAGGCAGGAGTGAGCGTGTTGTATAGGTAGAATGAATGATTTGACGAGGCAGGAGTGAGCGTGATGTAAAGGTAGAATGAATGATTTGACGAGGCAGGAGTGAGCGTGATGTTGTATAGGTAGAATGAATGATTTGACGAGGCAGGAGTGAGCGTGATGTAAAGGTAGAATGAATGATTTGACGAGGCAGGCAGGAGTGAGCGTGATGTAGTATAGGTGGAATTAATGATTTGACGAGGCAGGAGTGAGCGTGTTGTATAGGTAGAATGAATGATTTGACGAGGCAGGAGTGAGCGTGATGTATAGGTAGAATGAATGATTTGACGAGGCAGGAGTGAGCGTGATGATGTATAGGTAGAATGAATGATTTGACGAGGCAGGAGTGAGCGTGATGTATAGGTAGAATGAATGATTTGACGAGGCATGAGTGAGCTTGATGTATAGGTAGAATGAATGATTTGACGAGGCAGGAGTGAGCGTGATGTATAGGTAGAATGAATGATTTGACGAGGCAGGAGTGAGCGTGATGTATAGGTAGAATGAATGATTTGACGAGGCATGAGTGAGCTTGATGTATAGGTAGAATGAATGATTTGACGAGGCAGGAGTGAGCGTGATGTATAGGTAGAATGAATGATTTGACGAGGCAGGAGTGAGCGTGATGTTGTATAGGTAGAATGAATGATTTGACGAGGCAGGAGTGAGCGTGATGTTGTATAGGTAGAATGAATGATTTGACGAGGCAGGAGTGAGCGTGATGTATAGGTAGAATGAATGATTTGACGAGGCAGGAGTGAGCGTGATGTTGTATAGGTAGAATGAATGTTTTGACGAGGCAGGAGTGAGCGTGATGTATAGGTAGAATGAATGATTTGACGAGGCAGGAGTGAGCGTGATGTATAGGTAGAATGAATGATTTGACGAGGCAGGAGTGAGCGTGATGATGTATAGGTAGAATGAATGATTTGACGAGGCAGGAGTGAGCGTGATGTATAGGTAGAATGAATGATTTGACGAGGCATGAGTGAGCTTGATGTATAGGTAGAATGAATGATTTGACGAGGCAGGAGTGAGCGTGATGTATAGGTAGAATGAATGATTTGACGAGGCAGGAGTGAGCGTGATGTTGTATAGGTAGAATGAATGATTTGACGAGGCAGGAGTGAGCGTGATGTTGTATAGGTAGAATGAATGATTTGACGAGGCAGGAGTGAGCGTGATGTTGTATAGGTAGAATGAATGATTTGACGAGGCAGGAGTGAGCGTGATGTTGTATAGGTAGAATGAATGTTTTGACGAGGCAGGAGTGAGCGTGATGTATAGGTAGAATGAATGATTTGACGAGGCAGGAGTGAGCGTGTTGTAAAGGTAGAATGAATGATTTGACGAGGCAGGAGTGAGCGTGATGTATAGGTAGAATGAATGATTTGACGAGGCAGGAGTGAGCGTGATGTATAGGTAGAATGAATGATTTGACGAGGCAGGAGTGAGCGTGATGATGTATAGGTAGAATGAATGATTTGACGAGGCAGGAGTGAGCGTGTTGTATAGGTAGAATGAATGATTTGACGAGGCAGGAGTGAGCGTGATGTATAGGTAGAATGAATGATTTGACGAGGCAGGAGTGAGCGTGATGTATAGGTAGAATGAATGATTTGACGAGGCAGGAGTGAGCGTGTTGTAAAGGTAGAATGAATGATTTGACGAGGCAGGAGTGAGCGTGATGTATAGGTAGAATGAATGATTTGACGAGGCAGGAGTGAGCGTGATGTATAGGTAGAATGAATGATTTGACGAGGCAGGAGTGAGCGTGATGATGTATAGGTAGAATGAATGATTTGACGAGGCAGGAGTGAGCGTGTTGTATAGGTAGAATGAATGATTTGACGAGGCAGGAGTGAGCGTGATGTATAGGTAGAATGAATGATTTGACGAGGCAGGAGTGAGCGTGATGTATAGGTAGAATGAATGATTTGACGAGGCAGGAGTGAGCGTGATGTATAGGTAGAATGAATGATTTGACGAGGCAGGAGTGAGCGTGATGTATAGGTAGAATGAATGATTTGACGAGGCAGGAGTGAGTGTAATGGTAGTTAAAGGCCCGTGTTGTGATACTGGAGGTTTGTTTACGCTAGTGGCTAGATGGCACCGGGAACAACAGTTATTGAAAACTGTTGCATTTTAGCCTAACCCGTTTTCTAACCTTCTAACCATTCTCCTAACCCGTTATGTAAACAAACCATTAGTGTCGCGCTTTGTCGGCTACACACAATGTAAAGGTAATTTCCAATTGAGTCGACATACAGTATGCAGTGTGGTCGTATTGAATCCGGACTAAATTAGACGGACGTGTTAATAATTGCAGACAATGAATCATTGGCGCCTGGCGGTTTCTGTGCCTGATAACTTAAACCCACAGTAGCTAATTTGTCTCACTTTGACCTGCTGACCAGCAGAGGGCATGATCTTCAGACTTAACCAGAGTTTCAACCTGCAACCATGCTCTGGAGTTTAGAGGGGGAAGCTCCTGAGCCTTGACTGGGGTTAAAACCTCCAACCGTGCTCCTGAGCCTTGACTGGGGTTAGAACCTCCAACCGTGCTCCTGAGCCTTGACTGGGGTTAAAACCTCCAACCGTGCTCCTGAGCCTTGACTGGGGTTAAAACCTCCAACCGTGCTCCTGAGCCTTGACTGGGGTTAGAGCCTCCAACCGTGCTCCTGAGCCTTGACTGGGATTAGAGCCTCCAACCGTGCTCCTGAGCCTTGACTGGGATTAGAGCCTCCAACCGTGCTCCTGAGCCTTGACTGGGGTTAGAACATCCAACCGTGCTCAAGAGCCTTGACTGGGGTTAGAACCTACAACCGTGCTCCAGTGCCTTGCCTGGGGTTAGAACCTCCAACCGTGCTACAGAGCCTTGACTGGGATTAGAGCCTCCAACCGTGCTGCAGAGCCTTGACTGGGGTTAGAACCTCCAACCGTGCTCCAGAGCCTTGACTGGGGTTAGAACCTCCAACCGTGCTCCAGAGCCTTGACTGGGGTTAGAACCTCCAACCGTGCTCCAGAGCCTTGACTGGGGTTAGAACCTCCAACCATGCTGCAGAGCCTTGACTGGGGTTAGAACCTCCAACCATGCTGCAGAGCCTTGACTGGGGTTAGGACCTCCAACCGTGCTCCAGAGAGCCTTGACTGGGGTTAGAACCTCCAACCGTGCTCCAGAGCCTTGACTGGGGTTAGAGCCTCCAACCGTGCTCCAGAGCCTTGACTGGGGTTAGAACCTCCAACCGTGCTCCAGAGAGCCTTGACTGGGGTTAGGAACTCCAACCGTGCTCCAGAGAGCCTTGACTGGGGTTAGAGCCTCCAACCGTGCTCCAGAGAGCCTTGACTGGGGTTAGAGCCTCCAACCGTGCTCCAGAGAGCCTTGACTGGGGTTAGAACCTCCAACCGTGCTCCAGAGCCTTGACTGGGGTTAGAACCTACAACCGTGCTGCAGAGCCTTGACTGGGGTTAGAACCTCCAACCATGCTGCAGAGAGCCTTGACTGGGGTTAGAACCTCCAACCATGCTGCAGAGCCTTGACTGGGGTTAGAACTTCCAACCATGCTGCAGAGCCTTGACTGGGGTTAGAACCTCCAACCGTGCTCCAGAGAGCCTTGCTCAGGGTTGGAGCCTACAACTCCTTTCTTATGGAGCACTCCCAGACAGAGATGCCAGAGTCCTGAGGCTGTCACTCACTCTCAAGCTAGGTTCAAGTCTTGAGCTTGTCTTTTTTGGTCCCTCCTCATTTCTTCTTGACAAATGTAGTCAGAGATCTGATCCAGGTGTAAAGGAGCTGTTGGCTTTGTGTTATGGTTCTTGCCCCTGAAGTGTAGGGTTGCCGGGACAGGGTTGATCAGAGTGGTTCCAGCTCTCACATATCAGAATTAGATATTTCTCAAATTTTAAAAGTGTTTTAGGTTAACGTTAACCTTTACATAAAACATTCAGAGTTAATGCCTAAGTTCAGCCAATAACTCTGAATGGTAAGGGTTAATGTTTGTGATTAGGTTTAAAACAAAAAATATCAAAAACGACTTTATATTGCTGGTTTCAAACTTGAAACTTTTGGAATCAGAGGCAGATGAAACCTACTTGAAGGTAACAGCACTCACTGCTGCCCCTAGTGGCCGGGTTCCATGTCATCTCCCGACGTCCTCAGACATGGATGGACATGGAATACGGACTTGTATCACAGTTGGCCTGGCTGTGCAGTGACACTGACAGGGATGGAAGTGTTCAGTTTCCTCTACTGAACCACTGCTGTACTCGGGAGGAACATCTATGGGAAAAAGCTCAGTATTTTAATAGGCTAAAATTGTTCCGGAACCCCACGATTGACCACTCACGCTTATCGCTCCCTTCCAGACAGTTTACGTGTGACAGCCAATCCCAGCAGCCTTGGCTGGCTCTGCAGCACAGTCCTACGTGTGACAGCCAATCCCAGCAGCCTTGGCTGGCTCTGCAGCAGAATCCTACGTGTGACAGCCAATCCCAGCAGCCTTGGCTGGCTCTGCAGCAGAATCCTACGTGTGACAGCCAATCCCAGCAGCCTTGGCTGGCTCTGCAGCAGAGTCCTACGTGTGACAGCCAATCCCAGCAGCCTTGGCTGGCTCTGCAGCACAGTCCTATGTGTGACAGCCAATCCCAGCAGCCTTGGCTGGCTCTGCAGCAGAATCCTACGTGTGACAGCCAATCCCAGCAGCCTTGGCTGGCTCTGCAGCAGAGTCCTACGTGTGACAGCCAATCCCAGCAGCCTTGGCTGGCTCTGCAGCACAGTCCTATGTGTGACAGCCAATCCCAGCAGCCTTGGCTGGCTCTGCAGCAGAGACAACCCATGATAGAGAGACAGAACTGGGTTCAAACCTACATCCCTGTGCTTTGGTTGATGAGATCCTTACGCCAGAGCCATGGACTTCTTCACTCTCATTACACTTCCTTTTGTAATTTTTTGACATCGACATTCACAGAAAAGTCTACTAAAGCAGAAGAGATGGGGTTTTGAACTCATAACCTCTTGGATGGAAGGCAACTTCTAAACCTGGATGTTGCCCCCCATAGAATTAGGAATTACAATACTAGAATGGACATGAACCTGCTTATGATGGGTTAGACATAGAATTAGGAATTACAATACTAGAATGAACATGAACCTGCTTATGATGGGATAGACATAGAATTAGGAATTACAATACTAGAATGGACATGAACCTTCTTATGATGGGTTAGACATAGAATTAGGAATTACAATACTAGAATGGACATGAACCTTCTTATGATGGGTTAGACATAGAATTAGGAATTACAATACTAGAATGGACATGAACCTTCTTATGATGGGTTAGACATAGAATTAGGAATTACAATACTAGAATGGACATGAACCTTCTTATGATGGGATAAAGGGCAGCCATGTTGGTCAGGGAGTTGGTCAACCATGCTTTATCAGTGCTGTTTATAAAGACATGGTGTAAAATAATGAATTTTAAAGAATGTATCTGCACTATATTTCTTAGATAGCTAGCCAGACAGTTTAAGAGGAATGATTCCATATATTTTTTAATTAACTGCCAATATGCCAACATTCCATTCAAACAATGCAGTTAATTCACAGCCAAACACTGGGATGAAATCAGTTGATATGACTTAGACAAGTTGTAAATGCAACAAGGACTGATTGTATCATAATAGCACACTAGGCTTTCCAGTCAAAAATGTGAACATTTATGGTCTGTTTACATATTTTAGAGTCTATAAAGAAAATGTATATAAAACCCTTATAAACTGTATTTACGATTTATATAACTATTTTAGGTTGACAATTTTATATTATTTAAGAAAAAGAATAACTCATGATCTACATCAATCCTTTAGATGGACCACAACAAATATCAAATACTTACAATGTTTAATAAGTGACAACCAGGGTTGGGTAGGTTACTTTCTAAATGTAATCCGTTACTAGTTACCTGTCCAAAATTGTAATCAGTAACTTAACTTTTGGATTACCCAAACTCAATAACGTAATCTGATTACATTCAGTTACTTTTAGATTACTTTTCCCCTTAAGAGGCATTAGAAGAAGATAAAAATGTATGTTACCAATTGAACGACGTCGATTGCAGGATAAATCAATGTTAAAGTTTACATAGCGTTACATTGTACTTTATGGGTTGGTTATGTAGGCTTCTTCTAACTAACCCATCGCTTTCTACTACATACAATAATACTATTAAATTATATCTTCACATTAAAAACCAAAGTCTATCAGAATTACAGTCGATCCAATACATGTTATACCCCTTGATCTTCAAGAACAGGACTTTGACATATGGAAGTAAATAGTTTTATCTGAGCATGACCCCAAAACGAAGGACTTATTAGCCAGCCCTACTTTTTTGTTTATGATATTTATTGTCATGGTGGACTGATTGGCCTGGAGAAGCTGAGGGATGGGCCTGGAGAAATGTAACCAGGACTGACCATCCATGATATCAAAAGTATTGTTTTAACCATGTTATGAGGCTATACAGTGTTTGTTTACATTTACAATGTTAACAGACATTGGAGAAAAAACAAGCTTATGTTTTGGGTTATAATTCATTGTGTCACAATTCCAGTGAGTCAGAAGTTTACATACACTAAGTTGACTGTGCCTTTAAACAGCTTGGAAAATTCCATGATGATGTTATGGCTTTAGAAGCTTCTGATAGGCTAATTGACATCATTTGAGTCAATTGGAGGTGTACCTGTGGATGTATTTCAAGGCTTACCTTCAAACTCAGTGCCTCTTTGCTTGACATCATGGGAAAATCAAAAGAAATCAGCCAAGACCTCAGAAAGAGAATTGTAGACCTCCACAAGTCTAGTTCATCCTTGGGAGCAATTTCCAAATGCCTGAAGGTACCACGTTCATCTGTACAAACAATAGTACGCAAGTATTAACACCATGGGACCACGCAGCCATCATACCGCTCAGGAAGGAGACGCGTTCTGTCTCCTAGAGATGGACGTACTTTGGTGCAAATCAATCCCAGAACAACAGCAAAGAACCTTGTGAAGATTCTGGAGGAAACAGGTACAAAAGTATCTATATCCACAGTAAAACGAGTCCTATATCGACATAACCTGAAAGGCCGCTCAGCAAGGAAGAAGCCACTGCTCCAAAACCACCATAAGAAAGCCAGACTACGGTTTGCAACTGCACATGGGGACAAAGATCGTGCTTTTTGGAGTAATGTTCTCTGGTCTCTGAAGAAAACCATCCCAACAGTGAAGCACGGTGGTGGCAGCATCATGTTGTGGGGGGGCTTTGCTGCAGGAGGGACTGGTGCACTTCACAAAATAGATGGCATCATGAGGATGGAAAATGATGTCAATATATTGAAGCAACATCTCAAGACATCAGTGGTCGCAAATGGGTTTTCCAAATGGACAATGACCCCAAGCATGCTTCCAAAGTTGTGGCAAAATGGCTTAAGGACAACAAAGTCACGGTATTGGAGTGGCCATCACAAAACCCTGACCTCAATCACATAGAAAATGCGTGGACAGAACTGAAAAAGCATGTGCGAGCAAGGAGGCCTACAAACCTGACTCAGTTACACCAGCGCTGTCAGGAGGAATGGGCCACAATTCACCCAACTTATGGGTATATTTATATTTCACATTCTTAAAATAAAGTGGTGATCCTAACTGACCTGAAACAGGGAATTTTTACTAGGATTACATGTCAGGAATTGTGAAAAACTGAGTTTAAATGTATTTGGCTGAGGTGTATGTAAACTTCCGAATTCAACTGTATATATATATATAATATCATTTATAAATCCAAAAATGCATGTAACAACTACATAGTACCCTTTTAAGTCAATCAAAAGTGTGAGATTGAGCACGTGACCATTAGATGTATTTATTTTATCAGCATGAATTAGATTGAGCCATAAAAGCCCCCACTTTTATTCCATAGGCTGGGATCCGCACTATGCAGCTGTTGCAAGAGCGCATTTGCCCACTGTCTGTCCACTGGTTTCAAAAACAATGATTGATAGGGAGTTTAAACTTCTTGAATTCAACCATTATTGGGTTTAAATACACATTGAGATTTGTGAACAGCCATCCACAACAACCACAATCTGTAAGACGCAAATAGCTACATGAGAGCAGCAGTGTGATTCACATCAATGCGCTTTGTACATATCAATAATAAGTGATATCCGTATCGCCGTAGACTACGCCACTGCTGTCATCCTTACCTCCAAGCGTGTATTCACGTTGTATAATCTTTGGATGCCAACAGCAGTCACACCATTGGAAGATACAGCCTGGACTGTAGCCTACAAAAGCCTATTTCTGCTCTTTTCCAGCGATTGATCAAACACATTTGGTGTGTCATCATGGCAGTCTCTGACTTGCGGTCAAACTCGCTCAAGTGGTACAAACTTAAATTTGCGCCTTTTTTTCCACTGAGAAAACAGAAGTGTCAACAATTTTTTTTTTCGCAAACATTCTTTCTGAATTTAAAAGTAATCCTCAAAGTGATCATCTAGTTTTGCAAATGTATCTGTAATCTGATTACAATATTTTTTGCTGGTAATGTAACGGATGTTTACATTACATGTAATCCGTTTCTCCCCAACCCTGGTGACAACCTATATATAAAGATAACTTTATCCCATAACTTAACAATATGAAAGCAGATCTGATTAAATGGAACAATCTTCCCATAAATCTTACACGTAGAAAAAACCTCTTCAGAATGGTATGGTTGCGAAAGTTTAAATTGTTTTCTCTCGGTAATACCAATTACCCCACCGAAGACATTCTTTAAAAAAAAGTATACTCCGTCTTTATATGTGCTAATAAAACTCATAGAACAATAAGGTCATTTTTACATCTTCCTAAATCTGCGTGTAATTTTTAACCTTCCAGACTTGTTATTGTATCAATTTGCCACCCAGGGCTTTTACAGTTAAATGCGCTAAAGCGGAACAATAATCACATGTTGAAGATGCGCATACTCAACCCTACAGAACGTTTCTGTTTTCAAAGGATACAACTTAGAACATTAACGTCATAGTTAAGAACACTACAACAATATGGAAGACAATGAAACATTCTACAAGAACCTCCCTAAAAACATCGCCCTATGGAACAATCCTTGGATAGCTTTTCGGGAATTCACCGATACATTTGTCCTTAATACTACTGGCACAGAAACCGTAAATTACTTGGTAATAGGAAATACATGAATTTCCAAGACAGAATTAAAAAGCAATTTTGGACTGACCAATGGTAGTTATTTACTAATACATGCAATTTAAAAGTTTCATATCAAGAAATGTCGGATTTGAAATATTTTGTACGTCACAGCAATCGTGTCAGAATCGTATTTTATTAATAAAAGGATTATCATATGATAGGTAAAACATAGAAAACCTTGCAGACAGCATATCCAACTGACAATCTCTTAGTAAAAAATATTAACTATTACAACCAAAACTTAAAAATAACTGATATTGGCACAAGGTGGAGGGAATGCTGGAACATAACTAGCGGAATTACAGTTAACGAAAATGTATGTTTAATCCAGTATAAACGAATGTATAGAATTTATTACATGAGACAAAATTACCAAATTCTACAGCACAACGACAGAGTCATCTGTAAACGAACAATGACTCTATAATCCATTCCTTCTGGGAACGTTCTAAAGTTCTAAAGTTATGGGCGGCGGTAGAAAGTTGCCTGTCAGAAATATCACAATGTACATTTTACTTGGAATCCGTTTGTCTGCATATTTCAAGACATGGTATATGTGTGAGATACCTGTTGGACGATAACGTTATTTTAAAATGACTGATGAGAAAAGTAACTTAAAAAACGGTAAATCAACCAATCCTCCATCTTTAATACAATGGAAAGGTCAATTGCTTCAATTTGGTGCAGTTTGAGGCCATGTGGCTGAGTGATGCTGGCGCTGGATATGAGGGTGACCAGGTGGGTCTGGGCAGGCAGGGGCGGACCTAGTGATTTGGAGGCCCCAGGCAAAGGCCAGTCTAAGGCCCCCGCTCCTCTGCAGTGCACATAAAAAAAAATTTAAAAAGTGTTTTATAGTAAATGTCATTTAACTGTAAAAATGTATTACCATTTCATGTGTCACGAACACAACCAGTCATGATGATGTTTTCATCTTGTGTCAAACGAATCATGACAAAAAGTAAGTTGTAAGTTGCGCCGGTGTAAATCAGGGATGGAGAGCCGGTGTAAATCAGGGATGGAGAGCCGGTGTAAATCAGGGATGGAGAGCCGGTGTAAATCAGGGATGGAGAGCCGGTGTTCATCCAAAATAATTCCAATATCCGAACACTGCACCGTGCACCCGCCAATTTTCCTTCAATTCGCCAGTGGCTGAAAGATATTTCACCGGGAGAAAGCACCCGAGCCGGCGAAACAGCCTCTGTCTTACTCTATGTAGCCCATGTCCTGTCCGGACAACAACAAAAAAGCGTATGACATACCATATGTTGCCACGGCGGCAAGATGCCATATTATTTTGGGATAGACAGCTTCAGATAGATGGGCTACACCTACATGTCCTCTGTCTCCATGACGATGGCAGTTTTCTCAGCAGCACTTGTCTTTTTTACTAAATAATAGTTAAATTAGGGATGGAGAGGCGGTGTAAATCAGTGATGCCTCCCAGATTAGTGTTATAGGCGCAACAGTGCTTGACAACCTTTATTTAAATAGGCAGGTCAGTTAAGAACAAATTCTTATTTGCAATGATGGCTGGATTTCAGCCTGGATTTGAACCAGGGACTGTAGTGACACCTCTAGCACTGAGATGCAGTGCCTTAGACCACTGCGCCACTCGGGAGCTCATGTTGACATATGTTGATTTTGCATATAGAGCACACTTCTGACAAAACTACAAGTTTCCTCCCCATTTTTCTTCCATTTTCTGCAATGTTGCAAACTAGCATACATAGGGAGGCGACATGATTCTAGAGGTGTGGCAATGCAAGACTACTACTAAGTTAATATATGGAATTCTTTCAATGCAAGGATCCTTTTGCTATTTGATTCAGAGTTTTAGGACCCCTGTAGGTAACATTTTTGTTTTGTTTTAACTGAATAAATTTAAATGTATTGAATAACAGATTCTTACATGGAAAAACCGATAGTCAAAATGTTTATCAAGAGGAAGTATGTTTTGAAGTGTCTGTTCTACGTCTGAAAGATATAAAAAAGCTACCTGTATAAACATGACCCGTTTACCTTTGACCTGGAAATGCCCTATTCACTTCCATTCATTTTTCAGCCCAGTACCAGGTTGTCTTCAGACGAGTCCTGCAAAAATGGAGAACACCATCGTGTTCGTGAGAGTCTCATCTTTCCATAGAGGGGTCATATAAATTTGTAGACCAAACCGTTCTGTTTAAAGACGTTTTTTGTTGTGAGAAGACCGATTTTTGAGATGTCTCCTGGTCTGACAAACACCGCTGTAGCTCTGCCACCTCCCACCGCAGATGCGGAAGGCCGACATCGACAGATGAGGTGGATTGAGACGCAGCGCATGTAAAAAAACAGATATCTGACCCATTTTGATGGGGAATGTTTTCATTGATTTATTATGCCTCGAGCGGAGCATGGGTGGGTCTCAAGTGGAGATTTTTTTTAAGTATAATTTTTAAAAATATACTTTTTTTTACGTCCAGCGCCTGAGGCCCCTAATGGTAAATCCGCCAGTGTCTGTATGTTGTTGTTTTGTATTGTTAAACACATATAATAATAATAATAATAATAATATTATACCATTTCTGATATAACTGCATAAGTAAACAGTAGAGGATTATGCCTATACTGCCATTCATTCCAATTAGACTGGTTTAGATTTCTCCCTGACCAATATGGCTGACATTTTCACCCCATTCTGGAACGTCGAGGGTTTATGACATAGCCTCTCTAGTAATTGAATTGACTAAATGTGTAGAATAGCATGAGATTAGCTATACAAATGAAAAATGTTCTCTTTGCGCCATTGGCAAAATTTGTGGAGTTGTAGGAAGTTAGCCGTTTCCTGGGAAAATAAATGGATTAAAACAATCTATGTTGGGGGGCTGGAGAGGGGGGGGGCTTTTTCAGACCTTGCGGGGGGCCCTGTGAATCTGTGGTACGCCCCTGTCACCAACTTCTTCACACGCTTTACACTTTCTACACTGCTCTTCTTATTTTGAC
The DNA here is from genome assembly GCF_016432855.1 of Salvelinus namaycush. Taxonomy (NCBI): domain Eukaryota; kingdom Metazoa; phylum Chordata; class Actinopteri; order Salmoniformes; family Salmonidae; genus Salvelinus; species Salvelinus namaycush. The sequence continues at coordinate 24,660 of NW_024061437.1, forward strand.
ATCGAACCCACAACCTCTCTCATATCACAGCCAATTCTTCTGGTCTGTGTGACAATGATAGTTGTTGAAGCCCACAACCTCTCTCATATCACAGCCAATTCTTCTGGTCTATGTGACAATGATAATTGTTGAAACCCACAACCTCGTGGTTACGAGACATCTGCTCTAACATCCAGAGCAGTCAACTTCACTGCACATCACAGCAGCTGTCTATTTCAATTGGAGAATTGTGAAAAATACTGCAGGTGGTAACTAATAAACAAACATTCTGTCATGAACAAAGAAACATGCTGGTACATTCTCTCTCTCTCTCTTTCTCGTAGTCCTCTCTAACAGTCATACATCATACTAACCTCTAACACAAGTAGAAGCACCAAAATTATTTTTTTTCACTTGAGTTTATTTGTAACAAAAAAACTTGTGTCGACAAAGAACAGAATTTCATACAGACCTCTTTTTTCCCCCCCAGTGTCGCCGCAGGGAACTGAAGAAAAATTACAAAGCACTTGTTTCACTCAAAACAGAAAACCATTTACATGTACAGGTTGTTCGGAGGTAATTTGATTATTTCCTTTTAACACGCCATATTCTGTTTAAAAAAAAAATTTTTTTGTTTAATAAACTCCAGTTGTATTCATCTACATGATACATTTGGGGGGAAAATAACAATTTAGTTATTCATTTATGTGATAGTTTATATTTTTATTTTGTGGTAGCATGACCAGAGGGTGACATATTACACATAAGTGACCGTGATAGAAACTTTCATTAAAATCTGTTTTATTTATTTAATAGTTATTTATTTGTAGATTTTATTCTTCGTGTTCTGTGTTATTTACATATACACAATGTAGTAAGCATCTAGAGTTGATCTTGACTGACAAACACAAGTTCAAGTAACATAGTTTGGGGGAGTGATATCAGAATCGGACATCATTTCAAAATACTGTATCTGGGCTTGATTGAGCTTGCCTGGAGCAACGGAACCAATAGAACAGTCGCAAAAAAAAAAAAACACAAACCCCGCCCATCTGGCACTCCAGGCAGGCTAGAGCAAACGCTTGAAGTATTTGAACCCGTGTCTGAACAGAATCAACAAGGTGGTAGTAGTATAGTAGTAGTGCATAGTACAAAGAGAGAAAGTGCTAAATCTTCCCATCAAGGTGTTTGCCAAGGGACCGTCTCAAAAGTCCTGGAAGGCTACCAATACCATGCATATAAAAAGACAACCGTTTACGTCCCAAAATGGCTCCCTTATTACCCTATATAGTGCACTACTTTTGACCTGTGCCTATGGGTAGTAGTGCACTATAAAGGGGATAGGGTGTCGTTTTTGGGACGCACACGACGATCCGTGTCACTGTAAGATGTACAGCGAGGTGGTGGACAATACAAAGTTGTGAAGAATGAATGAGCCAGATCCAAAACGATGCTTTTTCCTGTGTCGTACATAGAGGACAGTGTAGAGAGTAACAATAAGAACCGGAGCTTTGTCACATGACCAACGACAGCCGGGGGGAAAACGGACAACGGAATTCTAATTAACACAGGATTCGTCTGAAAGGGCACCCTAGTCCCATATGTAGAATATACTGCGACAGACACAGTCAGACAATAAGTTTTACTGTTTTCTTTAAATAAAAAGGGAGGTTTCAACTGGGAATGGAATGCAAAAAGCACAAACGTGGTGGTTGTGGTGGTGGTGGTGGTTTGACTGGGCCAGAGTTACAACAAAAGACAATGTCAAAGCCATTGTCATGTATCTTTATATAGAAGTGTAGCTGAGTTACTGTGGCTTGTTTGTTTTCTCTCTGTCTGTGTCCAAACCCATAATGGGGTTCTGTTGGAATTGGCAACTTTCACAGGAGTCAAATTGAAGTCTCGAGGGGAATACAAGAATACGTACCAAGCGCCATGAAGAAAAAAAACGAAACAACGTGACATTTTGGAACAAAAGAATGTCACTGACTCAGTCAAGCTTGACGGACTTGACAGATTGTCAGGACTCAATACCCCAAAAACACTACGCCTATGTCCAAAATGGCACCCTATTCCCTATATAGTGCACTACTTTTGACCAGAGCCCTATGACCCCTGGTCAAAAGTAGTGCACTCTATCAGGAATAGGGTGCCATAAGATGCAGAAAAAACTCTCATCAACATATTTGTGCAGATAACACATTTTAAAATCCCATGCTGAGGTTTATCTCAGGTCCTAGCTGTTGATCATGATGGGGTTTAAACCAAAGACATTACACTAGGTTAGCTGTTGACCATGTTGGGGTTTAAACCAAATACATTATACTAGGTTAGCTGTTGACCATGTTGGGGTTTAAACCAAATACATTACACTAGGTTAGCTGTTGATCATGTTGGGGTTTAAACCAAATACATTATACTAGGTTAGCTGTTGACCATGTTGGGGTTTAAACCAAATACATTACACTAGGTTAGCTGTTGATCATGTTGGGGTTTAAACCAAATACATTATACTAGGTTAGCTGTTGATCATGTTGGGGTTTAAACCAAATACATTATACTAGGTTAGCTGTTGACCACGATGTGGTTTAAACCAAAGACATTACACTAGGTTAGCTGTTGACCATGTTGGGGTTTAAACCAAAGACATTACACTAGGTTAGCTGTTGACCATGTTGGGGTTTAAACCAAATACATTATACTAGGTTAGCTAGCTGTTGACCATGTTGGGGTTTAAACCAAAGACATTACACTAGGTTAGCTGTTGACCATGTTGGGGTTTAAACCAAAGACATTCCACTAGGTTAGCTGTTGACCATGTTGGGGTTTAAACCACATACATTACACTAGGTTAGCTAGCTGTTGACCATGTTGGGGTTTAAACCAAATACATTACACTAGGTTAGCTGTTGACCATGTTGGGGTTTAAACCAAAGACATTCCACTAGGTTAGCTGTTGACCATGTTGGGGTTTAAACCAAAGACATTACACTAGGTTAGCTGTTGACCATGTTGGGGTTTAAACCAAAGACATTACACTAGGTTAGCTGTTGACCATGTTGGGGTTTAAACCAAAGACATTACACTAGGTTAGCTGTTGACCATGTTGGGGTTTAAACCAAATACATTACACTAGGTTAGCTGTTGACCATGTTGGGGTTTAAACCAAAGATATTACACTAGGTTAGCTGTTGACCATGTTGGGGTTTAAACCAAAGACATTACACTAGGTTAGCTGTTGATCATGTTGGGGTTTAAACCAAAGACATTACACTAGGTTAGCTGTTGACCATGTTGGGGTTTAAACCAAAGACATTACACTAGGTTAGCTAGTCGTTGACCATGTTGGGGTTTAAACCAAAGACATTATACTAGGTTAGCTAGCTGTTGACCATGTTGGGGTTTAAACCAAAGACATTACACTAGGTTAGCTAGTCGTTGACCATGTTGGGGTTTAAACCAAAGACATTATACTAGGTTAGCTAGCTGTTGACCATGTTGGGGTTTAAACCAAAGACATTTACTAGGCTGGTCATTTGTTGCCTAGATGAAGGTGAATGAGAGAAGTGGTGAATGAAAAACAGAAAACTCCCCCGTTCCTTAACAACTCTTCCATAAACTCCCACAACATATCATAACATACTAAAAACAACCATAACAACGAAATCCTTTACATTACACACGCAATGGACATTTAACATACATACATACCATAACACACAATTATTACTAACATAACTTAAACGTTTATCAAAATAGGCGAGTATTATAAGGCACTATACAGTCTGAACTTAACAATACTTATTTGATGCTGTTTGGAAATACCACAAGATGTTGCTCATTCATTGCTGTGATACACACAAAAGGATGACATCGTCTACTTGTGCCATGACAAGACAAAAATGTATCTACTTCCTGGGTCAAAGGTCCTTGAAACGGACACGTTTCATTGGGCAGGTGCAATATCAGTCATAATATAACGCCGTGGTGCCTGAACAGATAGGTCCTCGTCAACATTACACACGGCCAAACTTGAGGAGTGAGACACTTGACAGAAATATAATAGTCACACATATACTTATTGCACGAGTACTGAATCAGAGAGAGAACGCGTATATATCTGGGAGCATTCCAGTGAGAAAATTACCTTCACCCATCCCTCCCTCCTTTCCCCCTTCCCTCCCTCCTTTCCCCCCCCTCCCTCATTTCCCCATCCCTCCCTCATTTCCTCCCTCTTTTCCCCCATCCCTCCCTCCTTTCCCCATCCCTCCCTCATTTCCTCCCTCTTTTCCTCCCTCCCTCCTTCCCTCCATCCCTCCTTTCCTCCCCCTCTCTCCTTCCCTACATCCCTCCCTCCTTTCCTACATCCCTCCCTCCTCTCCCCATCCCTCCCTCCTTTCCTACATCCCTTCCTCCTTTCTTCCATCCCTCACCTCCCTCCTTTCCTCCATCCCTCACCTCCCTCCTTTCCTCCATCCCTCACCTCCCTCCTTTCCTCCATCCCTCACCTCCCTCCTTTCCTCCATCCCTCACCTCCCTCCTTTCCTCCATCCCTCACCTCCCTCCTTTCCTCCATCCCTCCCTCCCTCCTTCCCTCCCTCCCTCCCTCCCTCCCTCCCTCCCTCCCTCCCTCCCTCCCTCCCTCTTTTCCTTCCTTGTTGAGAGATCTCTTAGTGAAGCTTATTGGGACAAATACTTTGCTTCTATCTAGCAATTTATGTGCATACATCTGTGTTTCTGTCATAACTGGGCCTTTCTCGTTAGTATGTAATATACACTGGTTAGTATACACTGGAGGACACTGTAGTATACACAGGTTAGTATACACTGTAGTACACTGTAGTATACACTGTTTAGTATCTACAGTAGTACACTGTAGTATACACTGTTTAGTATCTACAGTAGTACACTGTAGTATACACTGTTTAGTATCTACAGTAGTACACTGTAGTATACACTGTTTAGTATCTACAGTAGTACTGTAGTATACACTGTTTAGTATCTACAGTAGTACACTGTAGTATACACCGTTTAGTATCTACAGTAGTACTGTAGTATACACTGTTTAGTATCTACATTAGTACACTGTAGTATACACCGTTTAGTATCTACAGTAGTACACTGTAGTATACACTGTAGTATACACTGGTTAGTATCTACAGTAGTACACTGTAGTATACACTGTTTAGTATCTACAGTAGTACACTGTAGTATACACTGTTTAGTATCTACAGTAGTACTGTAGTATACACTGTTTAGTATCTACATTAGTACACTGTAGTATACACTGTTTAGTATAACCTGTATACATCACTGTCTGGTGGAAAAGTTTAGTGTTTTGATAGCAGCAGAATCATACTTAGCTAGTACTTGGTCATTCAAAATGGCCGCCATGTCAAAATGGCTGCCATGTATTGGCCTAAGTACTGAGGATTAGGGCTAGGAGTTTAGAGTTTCTCCTGGTCAGGTCACATGGTCAGGAAAGGAAATACTCCTAGCCCCACTGATTATGAGATGATGATGATGATGATGATAGAGAGAGAGAGAGAGAGAGAGAGTGCACGAACATGACAGAGGAGTGAGTGACACATCGATAACGGTGTAAAGTCAACTGTAAACCATTTGACTCTGCTTGATTGTACACATTAAAACAGTACCACAGTTTTTTAACAGTAACACAGCTTTAACAACAACAACAAAAACTACAATACTAAAGAAATTCGTTGCAACCTTGTCGCCATCGTAGGACGAGACAAAGGTACAAGTCTGTACAAAAACCCCAAAAGATAGTTACAGATCTATATAGTACTACAAAACGAGATGTTGTTTATACTTTGTGGGGATTTTTAACCACTTTCCCAATTCCTCTTCAATAGAGACACACAGGCAGCTATTCAATCAAACTTGCATTTAGAAATGTTTACACAGTGTCTTCACGTACCCACACTTCTGTGAGCTGGAAGCATCTACCTGTCAGTGGAGTCTACCTGGCCGTGGAGTCTACCTGTCAGTGGAGTCTACCTGTCAGTGGAGTCTACCTGGCCGTGGAGTCTACCTGTCAGTGGAGTCTACCTGGCCGTGGAGTCTACCTGGCAGTGGAGTCTACCTGGCAGTGGAGTCTACCTGGCAGTGGAGTCTGCCTGGCAGTGGAGTCTACCTGGCCGTGGAGTCTGCCTGGCCGTGGAGTCTACCTGGCCGTGGAGTCTACCTGGCCGTGGAGTCTACCTGGCAGTGGAGTCTACCTGGCCGTGGAGTCTACCTGGCCGTGGAGTCTACCTGGCAGTGGAGTCTGCCTGGCAGTGGAGTCTACCTGGCAGTGGAGTCTGCCTGGCAGTGGAGTCTACCTGTCAGTGGAGTCTGCCTGGCCGTGGAGTCTACCTGGCCGTGGAGTCTACCTGGCAGTGGAGTCTACCTGTCAGTGGAGTCTACCTGTCAGTGGAGTCTACCTGGCCGTGGAGTCTACCTGGCCGTGGAGTCTACCTGGCCGTGGAGTCTACCTGGCAGTGGAGTCTACCTGGCCGTGGAGTCTACCTGGCCGTGGAGTCTACCTGGCCGTGGAGTCTACTTGGCAGTGGAGTCTACCTGGCCGTGGAGTCTACCTGGCCGTGGAGTCTACCTGGCAGTGGAGTCTACCTGGCCGTGGAGTTTACCTGGCCGTGGAGTCTACCTGGCCGTGGAGTCTACCTGCCAGTGGAGTCTACCTGGCCTTGGAGTCTACCTGGCCGTGGAGTCTACCTGGCCGTGGAGTCTACCTGGCCGTGGAGTCTACCTGGCCGTGGAGTCTACCTGCCAGTGGAGTCTACCTGGCCGTGGAGTCTACCTAGCAGTGGAGTCTACCTGCCAGTGGAGTCTACCTGGCCTTGGAGTCTACCTAGCAGTGGAGTCTACCTGCCAGTGGAGTCTACCTGTCAGTGGAGTCTACCTGTCAGTGGAGTCTACCTGGCCGTGGAGTCTACCTAGCAGTGGAGTCTACCTGTCAGTGGAGTCTACCTGTCAGTGGAGTCTACCTGGCCGTGGAGTCTACCTGGCCGTGGAGTCTACCTGTCAGTGGAGTCTACCTGTCAGTGGAGTCTACCTGGCCGTGGAGTCTACCTGTCAGTGGAGTCTACCTGTCAGTGGAGTCTACCTGGCCATGGAGTCTACCTGGCCGTGGAGTCTACCTGGCAGTGGAGTCTGCCTGGCAGTGGAGTCTACCTGGCCGTGGAGTCTGCCTGGCCGTGGAGTCTACCTGTCAGTGGAGTCTACCTGGCCGTGGAGTCTACCTGGCAGTGGAGTCTACCTGGCCGTGGAGTCTACCTGGCCGTGGAGTCTACCTGGCAGTGGAGTCTGCCTGGCAGTGGAGTCTACCTGGCAGTGGAGTCTGCCTGGCAGTGGAGTCTACCTGTCAGTGGAGTCTGCCTGGCCGTGGAGTCTACCTGTCAGTGGAGTCTACCTGTCAGTGGAGTCTACCTGGCCGTGGAGTCTACCTGGCCGTGGAGTCTACCTGGCAGTGGAGTCTACCTGGCAGTGGAGTCTACCTGGCCGTGGAGTCTACCTGGCCGTGGAGTCTACCTGGCCGTGGAGTCTACTTGGCAGTGGAGTCTACCTGGCCGTGGAGTCTACCTGGCCGTGGAGTCTACCTGGCAGTGGAGTCTACCTGGCCGTGGAGTTTACCTGGCAGTGGAGTCTACCTGGCCTTGGAGTCTACCTAGCAGTGGAGTCTACCTGGCCGTGGAGTCTACCTGGCCGTGGAGTCTACCTGGCCGTGGAGTCTACCTGCCAGTGGAGTCTACCTGGCCTTGGAGTCTACCTGGCCGTGGAGTCTACCTGGCCGTGGAGTCTACCTGGCCGTGGAGTCTACCTGGCCGTGGAGTCTACCTGCCAGTGGAGTCTACCTGGCCGTGGAGTCTACCTAGCAGTGGAGTCTACCTGCCAGTGGAGTCTACCTGGCCTTGGAGTCTACCTAGCAGTGGAGTCTACCTGCCAGTGGAGTCTACCTGTCAGTGGAGTCTACCTGTCAGTGGAGTCTACCTGGCCGTGGAGTCTACCTAGCAGTGGAGTCTACCTGTCAGTGGAGTCTACCTGTCAGTGGAGTCTACCTGGCCGTGGAGTCTACCTGGCCGTGGAGTCTACCTGCCAGTGGAGTCTACCTGGCCGTGGAGTCTACCTGGCAGTGGAGTCTACCTGGCCGTGGAGTCTACCTGGCCGTGGAGTCTACCTGCCAGTGGAGTCTACCTGCCAGTGGAGTCTACCTGGCCGTGGAGTCTACCTGGCAGTGGAGTCTACCTGGCCGTGGAGTCTACCTGGCAGTGGAGTCTACCTGGCCGTGGAGTCTACCTGGCCGTGGAGTCTACCTGCCAGTGGAGTCTACCTGGCCGTGGAGTCTACCTGGCAGTGGAGTCTACCTGCCAGTGGAGTCTACCTGGCCGTGGAGTCTACCTGGCAGTGGAGTCTACCTGGCAGTGGAGTCTACCTGTCAGTGGAGTCTACCTGGAAGTGGAGTCTACCTGGCAGTGGAGTCTACCTGTCAGTGGAGTCTACCTGGCTGTGGAGTCTACCTGGCTGTGGAGTCTACCTGGCAGTGGAGTCTACCTGGCAGTGGAGTCTACCTGGCCGTGGAGTCTACCTGTCAGTGGAGTCTACCTGTCAGTGGAGTCTACCTGTCAGTGGAGTCTACCTGGTAGTGGAGTCTACCTGTCAGTGGAGTCTACCTGGCCGTGGAGTCTACCTGTCAGTGGAGTCTACCTGTCAGTGGAGTCTACCTGTCAGTGGAGTCTACCTGGCAGTGGAGTCTACCTGGCCGTGGAGTCTACCTGGCCGTGGAGTCTACCTGGCCGTGGAGTCTACCTGGTAGTGGAGTCTACCTGTCAGTGGATTCTACCTGGCCGTGGAGTCTACCTGGCCGTGGATTCTACCTGGCAGTGGAGTCTAGCTGGCCGTGGATTCTACCTGGCAGTGGTAGGTGTTTACATCACCCCTATAACCATTCTGTCATGTCATTTGATCATTTGACCATGGGTAAAATAAACAACTACTGTGTAAATACCGGAATGCGGATTTGATTGAATTGAGCTCATTATTACTTATTACTGTAGAAATATCTTCCTCCTCCTCCTCTTCCTCCTCCTCTCCTTCTTCATTCACCTGAAACAACATTCCGGGCCCAAAGAAAAGTCCTCCTGGTGTCTTTCATCATCCGTGATTCTAAGGTGTCTCGTTTCATTAATACCGTTTGTTCCTTTCAGTTTCAATCCTCAAAATTGGCAATTTTCCACTCCTCAAAAGTCTCTCTGCATCGTCCCCACAATGTCCAATCAATCAATCCGTGACGGAAAACAGAAAGTGGACTTTCTTGATAAAATAACAAAAAATGTCCAAAGTTGTTTTGATGGTGTGTTTGTCATCCTACTGTAGTCTAGTACATATCCAGGTGGGTGTTGCTTGTTCCCCTAACTGTCTTCCTTTGCCATGTAAAGACTTGTTCCACTGTGAATGAAGTGAGTTCCCCTAACTGTCTTCCTTTACCATGTAAAGACTTGTTCCACTGTGAATGACGTGAGTTCCCCTAACCGTCTTCCTTTACCATGTAAAGACTTGTTCCGTTGTGAATGACGTGAGTTCCCCTAACTGTCTTCCTTTACCATGTAAAGACTTGTTCCATTATCAATCCATTGAATCCTCAATCCGTTGTTAAGTAGTGTCAGTATGCGTCCAAAATGACGCCCTATTCCCTATATAGTGCACGAAGTAGTGCACTTCTGACTGAGTAGTGAGTGGGTTTGGGTTGGGTCTGGAGGTATCCCCCGGTCAGACACGCAAATATGGCTCAGTTTAGGTGCTCGTTTTGGGGGCGGAGTGAAGCCCTGCCCTCTGGAGGTGGTGGAGGCCTAATCTCAAATGGCCCCTATTACCTGTGTAGTGCACTAACCAGTAGTGCACTACTTTTGAGTGTACACACTGGGCCAAAGAAGTGAGAATACACTGTGGTCTAAAGTAGTGCACTACACAGGGAGTTAGGGTGTTGTTTGGGACGCGGACAGAGGGAGGTATTATGTTGCATAGTGGTCGAAGCTACCCAGATACTCCAGACCGGCCCGGTAACAGAACTGGTACTGGTCCTGAAACAAACAGATCAACATCAACACACCTGTTACAATCAACAACAACATCATCATCATCATCATCATCATCAACAACAACAACAACACACCTATTACAATCAACAACAACATCATCATCATCATCATCATCATCATCATCATCATCATCAACAACAACAACAACAACATCATCATCAACAACAACATCATCATCATCATCAACAACAACAACAACATCATCATCATCATCATCATCATCATCATCATCATCATCAACAACAAC